>NC_041344.1:8193486-8493486 GCF_004354835.1 Perca flavescens | reverse complement strand
ACAGAGGAGCAGGTTGTTGCTGTTCTCTGGTCTTGCTGCACTGAATTGAAGTATAGAATGAAAACCATGTAGACTGACATATTGTTAATCCTACCATGGATGTTAAGGTTAGCCATATACACTTAATATTTACATCCTATGTAGCCCTCCTTCACTTTCTTTTCAGGTATATTTTCTCTGATTGAGAATGAGTGTTTACTTTAAGGTGTGGCCTAGTTTTAATTTGCCAAATTAATTAAAATTGATAGTTCCAGTGACACCAGACAATGGGGCAGACACCTTTTTTTTTTTTTTTTCTTTTTCTAAAATACAGTATGTGACTAAAATCTCTAATTCTCTCATTGTTTTTAGCGGAAGATGGACGGCAGAGAATATCGTGACGCCCAGCAGTTCTCTGCTGATGTCAGGCTGATGTTCTCAAACTGCTACAAGTACAACCCCCCAGATCATGATGTGGTTGGCATGGCCAGAAAACTGCAGGTAATGTACCTATTCCAGTGATACAATTCAATATAGTTTTTATTTATTTTATAGTATTATTGAATTCTACTACTAGTGTCTCCTGTTTTTGTTTTTAAACTGGTTCACTTACATACTGCTTACCCCTTTTTAGGATGTCTTTGAGTTCTGCTTTGCTAAGATGCCAGACGAGGCTCCAAGACCCCCTAGCTCCTCGTCTTCTTCCTCCTCCTCTTCATCGTCATCGGAGAGTGAGCTCAGCAGTGAAAGTGAGGAGAGCGAGAGCAGCCCCAGCTCTGACTCTGAGGAGGAGAGGGCAAACCGACTGGCAGAACTGCAGGAACAGGTTTGTACTACAGTGTGTGCACACACAAAATATAATTTCTATTATGTTGTCTGCTGTATTTGCTCCTCGGGATTTAATTCGCACATCTGTCTCTCTTTTTCCCTTCAGCTAAAAGCGGTACATGAGCAGCTCACAGCACTCTCACAGGGCCCCATCGTCAAACCTAAGAAAAAGAAAGAGAAGAAGGACAAGAAAAAAAAGAAAAAGGTAGAAAAAGAGAAGCATCGGAAGATAGAGGAAGAGGTGACACCTGTTAGACCGCCCAAGACCCCCAAGATCACAAAGACTCCAAAACCCAAGAGCAACCGAGGAACGCCCGTTCCTGTGGTGCCGGTCAAGAAGGCACCGAGCAAGAAAAACAACAAGAGCAAGTGAGTACTCTTCACATTTTGTCCAGTGGGTCTGTGGTGCATGCTCTGTCTGCTCAGACATGTGGAAGATGCATTTAGCAAGAAGCCCCAAAAGGGCTGCGCTGCAGCACAAAGTCAGACAGATGGCTACATGTTGTGAGATTGTCGTGTAAAATAAGTATTGTAAGTAAAATGTACATAATGTAGTTTAGTTTATTGGTTTATGGTCCCCGTGGGCATTTTTGACAACATAACGACAAGAAAACAAGACAAAAAAGACCGTAACATGTAATAAAAAGTTTGAAGTATACTGCTGCTGACATTAAAAGACCTCAATGTCCTTAAAAAGAACATTCTTTGTCAGTCCATATGTCCCATTTAAGTTTGTGGTCGACCAATCACACAGGATGCATTGCTTCCCAGCAGTTTCTAATGCTCTTATGTTTTGCCTAATCATATTGTGGGTTCAAACAGACCATCGTCAGTCGTCTTTTAACAGTCTCTCCCTCCATGTCCTTCTCTCCATCAGAACCAAAAAGGGCGGCATGACGTTTAGCATGCCTCCGCCGGTCCCCGAGCCCATAGTGAGTCATTACGACTCCGATGAGGAGGAGGAGACGGCACCAATGTCATACGATGAGAAGCGTCAACTCAGCCTGGACATCAACAAGCTGCCCGGCGAGAAGCTGGGCCGCGTTGTCTATATCATCCAATCACGCGAGCCCTCGCTCAGAGACACCAACCCGGAGGAAATCGAGATCGACTTTGAGACCCTGAAGCCATCAACGCTGCGGGAGCTGGAGAGATACGTCATGACGTGTCTGAGGAAGAAACCTCGAAAGCCATATGGTTAGTAGAAGAGATGATGAAATAATTAGTTTTATGCCAGTTATGCAAATTACTTTTTTTTTTTTTTTTTTTTTTTTTTTTTTTTAGATGAAAATGTTCATGCTATCTTCAACAGAGCTTTGTGGTGTTGGGGATTTGTAGATCTTTGATAACGTAGTACAGTAGCCCCCATCTCATGGCTACTGTTATTGTCTGTTTGCAGCAAGTAAAAACAACATTGCTGGCAAATCTCGGGAGGAGATCACTCTGGAGAAACAGATGGAGCTGGAGAGAAGGCTGATGGACGTCAGTGGTCAGCTCAACTCTGGAAAGAAGCCCGCTAAGACCAAACGTAAGTCCTCCAGACTGCTGTCTGGAACGGTTAGTGTTGGGCGCCCAGATAGCTCAGTTGGTAGAGCGGGCGCCCATATATAGAGGATTACTCCTCGACGCAGCGGCCACGGGTTAGACTCCGACCTGCGGCCCTTTGCTGCATGTCATTCCCCCTCTCTCCCCCTTTCATTTCTTCAGCTGTCCTGTCAATAAAGGCCTAAAAAATGCCCAAAAAATAATATAAAAAAAAAAAAGTTAGTGTTAAGGCTGAAAATCTTAATATAAATGGTGATTAAAAGCTTCCACATTTTCAAAAATAAACTGCAAGGTGGCGGAAATGTCAGAAATCTGTAATGTTTTGCACACAAAAAAATGTAGTGCCTGGTGTTTTTTTGTTGTTTATTTATTCAACATTTAATTACAAGCTCTTATTTTTTTACCCTGGGATTCTTTTGGTCCAAAATTAAAGTTTAAATAAAGTAATTTGTTAAAGATCAACAAAAATAGCTTTTAATAAGACGTTTCGACATGTTGTATCGTCGGTCTTTTTGTTTTTATAAGATTAGTGCAGCATCCTCCTGTTGTGATATTGAAAGTTTCAAGTTGCGTTGTCTAAAAATGTGTTCTCTTATCTCCAGCAGAGAAACCGGCAACAGAGCAGCACAACCAGCCGTCACGTCTCAGCGCCAGTAGCTCCTCCTCAGACTCTTCCTCATCCTCCTCTTCCTCCTCATCCTCAGACACAAGCGAATCAGACTCTGGCTGAGAGGCCCAGGGTTGTCCGTACGAAAGGGTCACGTTA
Source organism: Perca flavescens (assembly GCF_004354835.1). Taxonomy (NCBI): domain Eukaryota; kingdom Metazoa; phylum Chordata; class Actinopteri; order Perciformes; family Percidae; genus Perca; species Perca flavescens. The sequence continues at coordinate 8,490,368 of NC_041344.1, read as the reverse complement.
GGGACCCTCGGGTGTTTTCGCTTCCCACTGAGTGGACTGAGCTGCAGTAGAGCTACTGACTACTGACGATGGAGCTGCAGAAGGGATGAGAGCGAGAGGGACCAGCACTAGGCAGAACTGGTCCAACTCCACGAGAGAGAGAGAGATGGGGCTTTCCCTGCGCTCGGCTCATTCATCCAATCCTGCCCTGGACACACGCGTTGAGAATGGATGGATAACTGGAGGTTCTCAGTGAAGTCCTGCTGTTCTCTGGAGAACTGGCCTTGTTGGGCAGAGCGAGGGATGCTCCATCTCCTGCAAAAAAAAACTAAAATAGGAGATGAGCGATGCATGCGTTGGAGGGATAAGGGTGCTAGAGCCAGAATCTGTCTTATTTCTGGAGATAATTTCCCTTCTTCTTGTGCTCCCTGTCTTTATGCTGTATAGATACGGTGTACAGTTATATAAATATCTATTTTTCTTTTATAAAGAAGCATTTTATGGAGCTAATTTATTCCCTCATGGGAAAGATGAACAGGTGTGGGTGGAGTTTTTGTTTGTGTGTGTGTGTGTGTGTGTGTGTGTGTGTGGTGTGTGTGTGTGTGTGTTTGTGTGTGTGTGTGTGTGTGTGTGTGTGTGTGTGTGTGTGTGTGTGTGTGTGTGTGTGTGTGTGTGTGTGTGTGTGTGTGTGTGTGTGTGTGTGTGTGTGTGTGTGTGTGTGTGTGTGTGTGTGTGTGTGTGTGTGTGTGTGTGTGTGTGTGTGTGTGTCAGTCATAGTTTGACGCAGGCGTTGAAAATCAGTGTGTGCACATGCAAAAGCACCTTGGTTCAGTAGAATACAGAATGCATGCAATACTCTGCATACTCGTGTACTACTTTACTGCATTGTGTACTCCTGTACTTGTCTGAAAGGGTCGGCCACTGTACAGAATGTACAAATGTGACCGTTACACATCAGTTTATACAAACATATATCTGTTCCCATGTGTGCTGTCTTTTTTTTTTTTTTTTTTTTTTTTTTTTTTTTTCATCCATCTCAATTTCTCTGTAAACATGTTGCTTTTTTTTCCTTCTTGTGACCAATCTGCTAATAAATAGTGAGGACGTTTCTTGTCAACTCACCCGTGCCCAAATCACATCTTTGTTCTTTTGATTTCTTTTTCCGGGGTTGAGGTTCACATCGACTTATGTCCCAAAACATCTGGTGAGATTTGAGTTTTTAAGTGGCAAGAAAAGGTTTTGCTGGTTCTTCAACGTAGGTGGAGCATTTTGGGTTGGTTTTTGGGCCATCTCCTCTTACAGCACCATAGTGTCCCAAAAGCAGAACTGCTTTATCTTTATAACCATTTGGCCTTTGAGATCTGTGGCAGCTTCCATGTTTTTATTCTCTGTATTAACTGAGGTTTGTGTAAGAGTAAGTTGACTTATCTGTGTGATTTAACACCGTTAGTAATATCAGGTTGGGAGGTTCTCACCAGCAACATTTGTTTGTTTGTTTGTTTGTTTACGGTGAGATTTTCTCTTCTTTAGCCTCTCGTGCAGTTAAACCACCATCTTTACTTTTAGAAAAGCAACGTGGCTAGTGAAAACGTGAAAGTGGCTTTCTGAATTTTGGGATCCAGCAGCCAGTTTAGACAAAAAGATATTAGAGGTTAATGTTGTTAGTAATAACAATGTGTGTTTGCTGGTACGACTAAACAACTTTGTGATTTAGGTAAGGTGTGTTATTTTTGTCCTTTTTAAAATCGCCTGTGGCTTGAGATTGGAGTATTGTATGTTTTTAAACTTGATTATTTATTTAGATGGAATTTGAATGGAGATTTCTTTCTTTTTTTCTTTCTTTTTTTCACATTATTGAAAGTAATGAAATTAGAGTCTATAAAAATATGCACAAATTAAGTGTCCGGATTGTAAAAGTGTACATATTTACAGTTTCAATCATCGAGCATGTTTTTAGTTTTTCCTTCAGGAACTTTGTTGAGCTTTTTTTTCATTCAGCAAAGTTTTTGGGGGGCTTCTGTTATAAAACAAAATACTCCAGTTTGTCAGTCTTACTTTTCCGAAGTTTGTCAGAAATCTAAATGCCTCTGTACTTGACTCCATTTCATCTGAACATCTGTACATAAATAAACTCTGACATGTTCATCTTTTCACTGACTGGGGGGAATTTCATTTACAGATTTTAAGAACATTTACTGAACTTGTGCAAATCTAAGAATGGGGATGTTTTAAAAGTTTTCTAATTCAATGGACACAGTAATTCACTTTTTTTTAATACAATTAATTTAATTCATAACTTGCAGTGACTCTCCTATGATGTAAATAGTTTCTTCAGAACGTCTAAAATGATGTTTAGATGAATGTAAAAGCTCACGCTGCTTTCTATCACATATGACTAATTTGTGTTTTGTAGTTCTGATGGACAATCGTTTAAAATGCTGATGCGTCAGTATTTTATGCCTACAGTGACTGATTAAGCTTGGATGGTTCCTTCAACTCCACTTCCCCTCATACCCCCCCCCCACACACACACACACACCCCCACACCCCACACCCCAATCATTTCAGTGAAGAAAGAAACGGTTTCCAACACCCCCCCATCTCTCTCTCTGTTGTTGGTATGGTAAGAAGCTACAATGATGTCACACCTGATCCTTCCTGTAATTCCTGCACAGCCCGTCCTGACCTTCCCCCATTTGTTTCCAGGACTGCTGTCACACATACAGTACCTACAGTACCTGTATGACGGGGGGGGGGGACATCCCAGACATGTGTTGGACGGCTGTTGGAGCAAAAGAAAACAAAGAAAATGCAGATCAAACGTGCTGTTTTCTAACACTTGCAGTGATTAAAAAGAGAAAACCTGCACTTCATCTTTTCATGGGCATTCTGTAGTCATAGTTAGGCCAATATTTATTTAATTTTATTTCATTGGTTTATTTGATAGGGACCATGCATATTTATGAACATTGTTGTATAAAAAACACCATGTAAATGTGCCAGAATTAGTAAAAATAATAATAATGCACCTGTCCCTAGGCAGGTAACATAAGACTAACATATAGACAGTCAGCAGCCATACAGCATTCATTCACTATAAATGAAAAGGTACACATAATGGTGACCTATACGTTGACAAAACAAAAATAAAGGATGATAAAGACATTTTTCATCCACCTCTATACTGCATTCAGTTTAACAGTGAAAGTGTATGGGTGATGAAATGTGTGACAGTTAAAAGTGAGGAGTAGCCACTGTTTTAAGTGAGTTTTAAAGGGGTTGAATGTATGACCCTCTCTTATTGGTGATGTATCATTATAGGATTGTCGCCCCGGAATTGCCATATGTATCGTGATATTATCGGTACAGTAAGCCATACATTGTATGGTGAGTGCTTACTTTTTATAAAGTCCTATTCCAAGATAATACTGTGCAAATCATGATGACACACACAAAAAGAAGATCAGCTCTGGGCAACAACAGAAGCAGAACTTTCCTGTTCTGCAGAAAAGTACAGCAGAGTTCAGCCACTGAGGTTTTAGTGACAACTACATTACTGCCAAATTTCTGCTTCATGCAACTTGTGAATAAATGGATAAGTAGTTAATATATTTGTTTTATTATAGCCACTTAATTAAAAACAAACAAAGAAAAGACGGCAGTAATAATAAAACAAGACACATGTATGAATAAAACAAACTCGTCATCAGGATACATTTTGCTTTTAAATGATGATGAACTAGAATAAGAAAAATTTCAAAGATATAGCTGGCAAGCGAGCATGTAATCAGATCCGCATTATGCCCTCTGGTGGTCACAGTGCGCTACTACAGTGCCTTGTGTCACCTTAGACACAGCTACATAGTGATACTTCTGGTGAACACTTTCAAAATAAAAAGAAACGAGAAAGCTGTAGTTACGCACTGTGTCCACCGGAGGGCGGTGTTCTTAAACCCAGTCCAAGCGCTAAAGCAGACACAATAGCATATTAAGACTAGTTTGTTGTATATGATATATTTATAGAAGAGTATGGAGTTTAGGAATTATAAAAACCCACCATATAAGGGAAACCACAGCGGTTGTGTTATGTATAACAGTTTTGACAAACCATGAGTTTTATATGCCCTCTTGTGGCCACAATGAGTAACTACAACATTACTGTAATATTGTAATATTAAAGCAGATTCACTCACATCTAATGGACTCTTCCATCATCATCAACAACAACAACAACAACAACAACAACAACAACAACAACAAGTTCAGTCAACTAGTATGCATTTAATACGTGAACATTTTCAAGTTAGGTAAAGTAATTTGATTTTCTTAAAACTAATCAGTGAGCTAATTTAATCCCTGATCCAGGACCTTTATATTATTCGCAGGATGTAGTTTTATCATCTACTCCATGAAAACAGGCGGCCAGCCCAGGGCGTCTTCTGTTTTGAGACTATAAATTGACCGTCAATTCTATTATCTATGTTTCGGAGCCTTCTTGCTAGCTAGGCGATGTGTACTGTCATGGTCTGTTGTAGAAGAAAGTAATAGTACACTACTGCGCTGTCTGGTATGACGTTTTAATTTGAGTGTTTACCGTATGCAGTCAAGGCAGACACAATAACATAGTTATACGTCCGGTGCCGTCAACACTGTCAAAATAAAGGCCTTTAAAAAGCCCCCGTGTCCCATGATGCCTTGCGTGCACTATGGATGTGATTTCCGGTTCGAAGTAAACAAACCGAACGGCACGACGAAGATCTAGCTAATAGCTAATTAGCTAACGATGTGGAAACACAACCTCACGCAGCTCAAGCGTACATTATATATGAGGACTTATTTTCCTACTTAGTCAAAATTAGTTTTTGCGCCTGATTCTTAGCCGCCATGCGACAAAGTAACAGCAAACACGTGAGTCCGTTAACTGAAACATCAGAGGCCCGTTTCAGAAAGCAGGTTTAGTGAAAAATCTAAGTTTGTAAATCTTTAGTTTCCTAGTCAGGGTAAATTAAATCAGAATTCAGGGTTAGACTCAGAGTTTGTTAAATCTCCTTCCTGAAACGGGCCCCAGACGAGTCAGATTATCATTATTGACGTTTAATTCTTTCAAATAGTGAAATCTGCTCCAGGAACACTTGTAGTCTTAATGGCGTTAAGTACTGTTTACGTTAGCTTTCTTGCTAGATGCCTGGTTGTAACAATAACCTCGTGTTAATCAATCAGAGTGCCCAACACAGCTGTCTTTGAAAGTCAGAAATGAGGAAAATATATTCATGACATGAAAGGTTTGTTAACCCATTTCTGTTCCATCTCCATTGAGTGTCTACCAATGTGTAGATCAGTGTTTTACACCACTGCTATCAAGCCAGAAACAATGACATAGTTAACGTCCGGTAAACCCCTTTCAAAATAAAACGAACAGTAGGCGTAAAAAAAACGAGCTGTTTGCGATTAATGATTTTCACAGATGATATTGTCGTTACATATTCACCATGTTGCAGTGCACGTGCATACATAAAGGCAGAATATCTGCGTGAGTCAAATTTAGTAATAGCATTAGAGGTAACAAACGGATGCTAATCTAGGAAACCAACCCATCATGGCGGCTGCCACAAGGCTTATATCAAGGTTGACGCTGGTCACTGGTACGTTTATATTTGACCATAATGCATCGTTCAGTGTCCGTGTGTATAGCCCAGGTAAATAAACACAACGGGGAAAAGCGTTCGGGAAGTTTCTTTTTGCAGAATATTGTCTTAAACGTTTGTCGTCGATCAGTCAGCTGTCCCGTTGAAGCCAACTACCGCTTGCTAAAGCACTAATGTTAACTCTTTAGTAACCTTGTCAAAGATTGGTAAAGTAATGGTTGTTTCTACTGACTCACAACTAGTGAGCGAACATTTGGGTTTAACGTTAAAGTTAAATCTTAGCAAAAAAGTAGCACCACCATATGGATCAGGTCTGATTCTTTTCAAGCATTTGAAAGTAAAACTTCTGACGTTACATTGGCTCTAAATTATATATAATATTAATTACAGCTTTTATATAAATGTCTGGAAAAAGTGGAACATGTGAGTCTAAATCTGCATTCGTCTTGTTTTGTCTGACTAGCAGCAGTCCAACCATAGACTGCATATTCATATTATATTCATTATATTAATATTTACAGTCTATGAGTCAAACACCCAAAGATATTCACTTCTATAATAATCTATAACACAGCGACGCAGCAACTGGTTACTGATTCTGTTTAGATAAAAGACTAAAATAGTCAAATGACTACATTCGTTTTCTAATTGATTAATTTATTTCAGCTCTAATGCAAATTATAAAGCTTTAATTTGTCCTCTTCTATTTCCAACAGCAGACCATGAAAGCTAATGCTTTTTGGGATACAAAAAAAAAAAAAAAAGTAGCATTCATTTGAGTTTTGGTCACCGTAACTTCAGTTTGCATGGAGGCAGAGTGACAACACAGATACAGTACAAAGACACATAATGGATCGGTATGATTCAATTCAATGTTATTTGTAGTATCAAATCATAACAAGAGTTATCTCGAGACACTTTACAGATAGAGTAGGTCTAGACCACACACTAGACCCAACCATTCCAGTGATTAATTATAGTTAAAACAGTAAATGTTGAAGACTTAAGGAAAGAGATGCGAATGGATGTTACTTGCACATGGAGGGCTTGTCAGATGGAGAAAAGATGACTTTGATTGACCTGCTTCCTAACAAATCTATCCAGAGAGGAACTCCTGGCACTCAGTCTGTCCTCTGAATCAGGGAATCCCTCATGAATTCACGACACATGCTACAATGTTTTGGTCAACACACGCTGTCCTGCTCAGTTGTCACTCTCCTCCCCCACCCCCACCCCACCCCCCCAGGAGGAGGCAGTGGGATTGGACGGGCGGTGTGTCAGCGCTTGGCCTCTGAGGGCGCCTCCGTGGTGGTCGCTGACATCAGCGAGGAGTCGGCCAATGAGACCCTGGGGAGCCTGCCGAGTGACCTCAGGGGGCAGGCACACCGGGCGGCTGTGGTGGACGTGTCGTCAAAAGAGAGTGTAAAGAAGCTGATCACAAGTATACAGGTGTGTGGGTCAGACCGAACATTCAATTCATAAGAGTCTGTACCTTTTGGAGACCAGAGCCTTCAGTGTTGCAGCCCCGTTCCTCTGGAACACCCTCCCTGCAGATATTCGAAATGCTACATCCCTGGACATTTAAAAAAACTCCCGAAACACCTCTTGTTTACTACAGCCTCCCTTAGTATAGCCACTGTCATTCTGTAAGGTGTCCTTGGGTTTCATGAAAAGCGCTATATAAATAAAAGTTCTTATTATAAGCCCTATTCACACGGGACAGGTATTACCAGGGGACCTTATGTGATTTAGAAATGCCCCCCCCCACCTCTGTATTTTTTGCGGCACATTCACAAGGGATAAGTGAAGTCTGTACTTTAATCTAATTTACTGACATTATTTCCTACTTTTAACCCACAGCCAATACAACTCTATGTTTAATAATAATAATTCGCTGTGAATTTTTAATAGACAAACTACAGACATGGCAGATTGGCATTGGATTCTGATCACAGACGACTAGGGCTGCAACTAAAGACTATTTTCGTTGTCGATTGTTTTCTCGATTAATCGATTAGTTGTTTGGTCAGAAAATGGTAAAATAAACACACTCAAAGACACTGATTAGTGTCTTGTTTTTTCTACAACCCAAAGAAATTCAGTGTGATGTCACAGAAGAGTGAAGAAACTAGAACATGTTCACATTTTAAGAAGGTGGAATCAGAGAATTTTGACTTTGTTTTTCATTAAAAAAAATTACTCAAACCAATTCATTGATTATCAAAATAGTTGCTGATTAATTTAATGGACTTTATTGTCATTCTACAAGCTTGAAGTGTGTACAAACGGAATTTGCAGTAATAGTTGACAACTAATTGATTAATCAAATAATCTTTGTAATAATTGCAGAGATCGTCTGTAGAGTTTCAAATTGCTGGAGGTCCCCAGGTTACACTAGTCCCTTGCGATTAGAGTTATGTATAATGTGCATTATTTTCTGAGAAATACATACCTTTTACTCTCTTGATATGTTAAAATGCTGCAGGGACTATTACCTATTTTCTTCCCCCCCTCTAACTTTTCTGTTCCCTTCCTCTGCAGACTCAGTACTTTCAGCCTCCCTCAGTGTGTGTGAACGCAGCCGGCATCACCCAGGACGACTTCCTGCTCAACATGGACGAGGATCATTTTGACAAAGTCATCCAGGTCAACCTGAAGGTATGCAGCGGGGACACCCGGGGGGCCCGTGACACCCGGGGGCCAAACCACCACGCTTAGCTGAGAGCGTAGTGGGTTATCCAGCTATCTTTGGCTCAACTCTGGTTTTCTGGTATCAAGAAGCTAGCTTGCTTTTAACTGAGGCAGATCACCATGGGATCTATCACCTATGCTACAGGTTAACTCCAGAGAATCAGATCAAAACCTGTCAACAGCCAATCAGTTCGCTGGAAACATTCCTGTAGGATCCTGACAGGAACAAAAGTACCGACTTTGAAGTGACAAATATTAAAGAGCAATAGATATTTCTATAGGTCAGTATAAACATTTTGATATTTCAGAGAGCTTTAAAAAAAACATTCAGGCATATTTTGTGACACTAAATATAATGACAATGAAAGCTGTTAGACCTACATGCTTTTAAACAATTTTTTTCCATCACTACAGCTCGGAATAAGATGAGGCGACTTTGTGATGAGAAGTGGAGATAAAAAGTAAACTCTGTTGTCTTTTATTAGAAATCTAAAAGACACACTGTTAATTAGCTCCCATAATTATTAATGCAATATTAATCAGTTGGACCTCTTCTCCTCTCTGCAGCAGAAACACATTATTTTTCAAGTTGTGCTGCATTGTATAATTATAATAGCTTGTTTGTCATCAGAAAGTCCTGGCTCAGCCTGCACCTCTGTCTTTCTGTTATGTGAAATACTGAAAGGTAGCGCTGCATATTAAATGAAGACGAGAGAACAGAACGGTGTGAAGTGATTTATTGAGTCAGCTTTCCTTTTGCATCTCTCCCAGGGTTCATTCTTGGTCATTCAGGCTGTCGCTCAGGCTCTGGTCGCCTGTGGAGCACCCAAAGGATCCATCGTTACTGTGGGCAGCATCGTGGGAAAGGTGAGATACCAGCAGGCCTTGCAGGCACATGACCTCTATTTTACAGTTTTAATATTTAGCTGAAGCTCTAAATGTTTTTATCCAGAAAGGCGGTGTGATAGTGGGATTGTTCCCAACTGTTAAAGTTAGCGGTATTAACCTTTACTTAGCAACATTTCTCAAAGCATAAGATACAAGAACAAACAGATATATATTTTTATTCTAAAACAACACAATATGAATGTCAAAGTTGGTTTGAAAGCCAACACATTTCAGGAGCCGGTAAATGAGTTGTTGAGTCCTCTGTGAAAGTATCTGGTGGCTGATTTGAATTCCGGCTGTTACCTAAAAAACCTACAGTGAGACAGCACTTAATGCACTGAATCCTTGTGTCTGTGTGGTTGATGTTTGTAGGTGGGAAACATTGGACAGGCCAATTACGCTGCCTCTAAAGCAGGAGTGGAGGGTTTAACAAGGACCGCTGCCAAAGAGCTCAGCAGGTGAGAAGAGCCCGATGCAACACTAAAGGACTGATCATTCGGCTCCCGTCGGTCCAAAAAGTGCCTCGGAACACACCGAAGCGATGCCGACTTGAGCGTACGTTCAAGACGTAATACGTCCCTGTACGTAATCTGTATTGTCGCCCAAAAAATGACACCCAGAAATGACGAACGCGTCACGTGGGTCTCGCTTCTCCCGAATTTCAAAGCCGACTATAATGGTGGCTCGTTTCGGAATACGATCTCGTATTTTACTAAAATAGTTCACCGAAACGTGTTTCTAAAAACATTTTGAGGGAGAAATAGGCCGTGCAGTTGCTGAATCTGTCTGTTTTTTTTCGTCAGATTTTGAGAGGCGTTCGTAAAAGCTAATCCTGCTCATCAAGTGTTTTAACATAAGTGCACTGATTCGCTAGTCAAGAGCTAGAACTCCACCAATCAGATTGGTCATTGAGTCCGACCGCCCACTGGCCCATTCAACAAGTCAAATCGGCCCAAGTTAAAGCCGACGGCACTGAACGCACCAAACCGACTCGAGTCACCGACCTCGCCAGACTCTCCGACGTACGATAATCGGGTTGGTGTGTCAGCGCCTTTACTCATCAGAGTCTAAGTTTTTGGAATACAACAAAGATTTGCGTTTCCTTCTCTTTTCCTCCAGGTTTGGGATTCGGTGTAATTGTGTGCTGCCAGGTTTCATATCGACTCCGATGACGGATAAAGTTCCAGAGAAGGTTATTAGCAAGGTACAGCACGCGCACGGCTACACACAGATACACACAGATACACACACATACAGTACCACTTCATCTATCAGGAGTGAAAACATGACTCGGGTCTAAACTGCTGCAGTAATATTCTGACCGCTAAATGCCAGGCTGTTTGATTGATATTTTGTGCATTTTTGATAAGTAAATCTATTTAAATAAATTTAAATATGTACCAAACACAAATTATTTAAGCACGTAAGGCTACATGGAAATTAGTGGGTGTGAATTAAAGTCAAAGTAAAATGTTATTATTTATACATAACCTTTTATATAGCACTTTGCAAGACGGATAGATTTTTGTTGCAGCAGATGTATCAACAACAAAATGGCGAAAACAAGAATTTTGCCTTCAGTATAAACTAGCTCCCAAATGGAAAGCTGCTCACTGGGAGTTCAGTGGATTTACCTGAGACACTGAAATGAATCATGAATCTTTAAGCAGCACAAATGAACCTTTGTTCTGTCTGCTGAAGTCTTGGTGGTGGAGAGGTTTAAGCCACAACAAATAAAACGAAGACCTTCTGCGTTGCTAAATATTACCAAGTGTCGGTGAGGTTTTTTGGGGGGATTTGGTTGATTTGACCCTTTTTAATATAATCTCCAACCAAATAAAACCTTTGACAGATGACCCTGACTCTCCGTTCCTGTCATCAAACAGTGCTGTCCTCCTTCGCTCTGTTCAGTGTCGGGTTTTTGTGTGTTTCAGATGAAGTCCTTGGTGCCTCTGGGAAGAATGGGTGAACCTGCAGGTCAGTGAAGACGCATGTTTAACATCACTCTGATTTGTGTTCACTGCAGTCCTTTATTCTCCATTTTGTAGATATTTATAATGGACTGACTTTAAATGAAAGTCATTACATAACTAGAATCTAAACGGGTCGTTCTTAGGGCGTTTTCACACTCGGTCCGTTTCAGCCCTCCATGAGAACTCAGAACTATTAGTCAGCATTCCTTGCGCATATGTGAACACTTCTAAGGGACTCGGACCCCTCCGAAACAAACCAAACTCCGACCTGCTGGGGAAGTGGTCTGAGTATGGTTTGCTTCAATTCCGCGTTGCGGTTCTCTTCATCTGTATATTGGGTTACACTTTACTTGAAGGTATCTACATAAGAGTGACATGACGCTGTCATGAACGTGTCCTAAACATTATAAACAAGTCATATGCGTTTATGACATAACGCTTCGCGGTTTTTGTCATGACAAGTTAGGGTTAGGGTTAGAGTTACGGTTAGGGCCAATGTATTTGCCAATGTAATTTAGCCCTGAGGCCCCATCAGAGCTGAAGTGGACCAGGAAGAGAACTGAGTCCTCTTTCACGTAAACTGACAATGTGAACACAAAGAGAACTGAGTCCCTTTTCTGTTGGTTCACTTTTTGGTCAACTTTAAGAGGACTGAGTTTGGTTCGTTGAAAGAGGACTATATATGAAAACACCCTTATTGTCTCAGCTAAAAAAGATTTTCCTGGGGCGACCTCTAGATCCCCCCGTAAGAGCATTCGCCCCATGTTGGCTGAGTCCTGCAGCGGCACAGGGTTCGAGTCCAACCTGCTGCCTTTTGCTGCTTGTCATTCCCCATCTCTCTCCCCCTTTCATCTCTATCCACTTTCAAAATAAAAGGAAAAGCCCCAAAAAATTATCTTTAAAAATATAATTTCCTTTCTCTCCATTACTTCACCACACCGTTGATCCTTGTCACCTCCCTTCAGTGTTTGTCCTGTACAGTGAAATTAAGTAAAGGTACATGGATTGTACGTTGTCTACATGTGTGTCTGGCATGCTCAGTTTCTAAAACCTGATCACACTGTTGACTTGTCCTTTTTGTTCTCCTCCAGAGGTTGCTGATGTTTGTGCCTTTCTAGCTTCAGATGATTCTCGATACATCACCGGAGCCAGTGTCGAAGTGACAGGTATAGTGTGATTAAATTCTCTGACAGTAAATTCTGGGAAATAATTTATTTTCATCATGCTCAAACTGTGTCTGTTTCTTTTTTTTAGGAGGACTTTTCATTGGATAAATCTGATGAAGACCAATGGGAGGCCAGTTCCTTCGTTGTTAACTTAATTTTTCAATGATCCTACGGTTGTATTCGACATACAACATGTTATAAACTGTGCCAATAAACACTTGTTTGTAATATTTCTGTGCAGAATTTTGTATTTTAATTTGAAAGTTCAAGATTAAAACTATTTTACTCAACCCTTGAGATGTCTGTAAAGCCCTACACATTCTTTCCTGACCCATCCTAAATTATTATTTTAAAAAATAATTTATGACTAAAACAAATAATTTAGGACTGACTTTTTTTCCGACTTTTTCAACAGATTATGACTTTTTACTACATACTACTAACTATACTATGAATTTTTCTTTTTTTCGGCATACTATACTTGACTTTTATGAGGGTTTTTTTATGGTTTTTTTATGGCTTTACATTGCATTTTTTCGACATACTATGACTTTTTATGACTTTTTCAACATACTATACAATTTTTATCACTTGACATACTATGATTTCTTATGACTTTTTTCGACATACTGTACTATGACTTTTATGTGACTTGTCGATGTACTATACTATGACATTTTTTAAACATACTGTTGGATGACTTCTTTATGACATACTATACTATGACATTTTAATAACTTTTTGACACAATACTGTGACTTTTTATGACTTTTTTGCCATACTATACTATTACTTTTTTATGACTTTTTCAGACATACAATACTATGACTATGACTTTTTTCTACATACTAATACTACAACTTTTTAATGACATTTTTTACGGCATGAATTTTAATGACTTTGTCATACTTATACTATGGCTTTTCACAAGACTTTTTCAACACACTATACATACGTACTTTTTCAGGCGATTTTATATGAATCTCTCGACATACAATAGTAAGAATTTTTATGACTTTTTCTACATACTGTGCTATGACTTTTTTATGACTTTCAACATACTATACTATGACTTTTTTATGACTTTCGACATACTATACTATGTTTTTTTTTTGTCATTTTCAACATACTATACTATAACTTTTTTTCAACATACTATACTATAACTTTTTAAAGCTTTTATCGACATACTATACTATGACTTTTATTTGACGTAATATACTATGACTTTTTTCGACATACTATACTATGACTTTCATGGCTTTTTTTCTGACATACTATACTATTAATTTAATTTGCAGCCCTAGTTGTCTGTGATTTTTTTTTAGATACTATGACTTTTTATGACTTTTTTGACATACTATACTATGACTATTTTGACACACATTACTAGGACTTTTTATGGCTTTTTCAACCTACTATACTATTAATTATTTTCAACACACTATACTAGGACTTTTTATGACTTTTTCAACCTACTATACTATTAATTATTTTCGACATACTATACTATGACTTTTTATGACTTTTTTTCAACCACCTACACAGTATAGTATTTCAAATGAAGGTCATAGTATAGTGTAGTGTGTAGTTTTTATATATTTATAAAAAGTAATGTATAGTATGTTGAAAAAATATGAAAAACGTCATAGTATGGTATGTCAAAAAAATATGAAAAAAGTCATAGCCTCCTTTTGTAACGGGTACAACGTTGGACTCAAATGCTCGACTCAACACAGTAAAATGGTGAGTAAGTTTATTAAAGAATAAACAATCCAGGCAACGGTACAAATCCAATAGGCAGAAGACAGAGTCAAAAATACAAGCATTGAATCAGGAAACACTGGAAACAAACACTAGGAAACGCTGGAGAGTGAGACACATGAGGAGTAACAACAATCTGGCAAAGGGTTAAGTGAACACAGGTGAGTATATATACACGGGGGGTGGGAAGACAACTAGACACAGGTGAATAACATTAGGGCGGAGACAGGTAATTAAAAACGGCGGGAAAAAAACAAAGGCAGGAAGACAAGTGAACGGGAATACAGACAAACAAAATTACAAAATGAAACAGGAAACCCATGAAAACAAACAGAAAAACTTAAACACAGAAACTTGACACAGGGACTAGACGTGACACCCTTCCTCTCACTGGAAGTCAGTTAGTATACTAGGGGCACTAAACAAAAAAAAGTATTGAAACACTTTGACAAAATATTTAGGTTGGTATACCAGGGGCACGAAAGTTTGGTTGGGGTACTAGGGGCACGAAACACTGGCCGAAGCGGATGGAGGTTGCGGATGGAGGAAAAAAAAGTCATAGTATATTATGTTGAAAAAAAGTCATAGTATAGTATGTCGAAAAAATATGAAAAAAGTCATAGTATAGTATGTCGAAAGATTATGTAAAAAGTCATAGTATTGTATGTCGAAAAAGTCATAAAAAAGTCATTTGTTGGAAAAAAGTCATGTAGTAGAGAATGTCGATAAAAATCATAAAAATTCGTAATATAGTATGTCGAAAAAAGTCATGAAAAGTCATAGTATAGAATGTCGATCAAAGTCTTAAAAAAATCATAATAGCCTATAGTATGTTGAAAAAAAGAAATAAAAAGTCATTGCATAGTATGCCGAAAAAAAAGTCATAGTTTAGTATGTCGATAAAAGTCATAAAAAAATCATAGTATAGTATGTCGAAAAAATATGAAAAAAGTCATAGCCTCCCTTCCTCTCACTGGAAGTCAGTTAGTATATTATGTTGAAAAAAAGTCATAGTATAGTATGTCGAAAAAATATGAAAAAAGTCATAGTATAGTATGTCGAAAGATTATGTAAAAAGTCATAGTATTGTATGTCGAAAAAGTCATAAAAAAGTCATTTGTTGGAAAAAAGTCATGTAGTAGAGAATGTCGATAAAAATCATAAAAATTCGTAATATAGTATGTTGAAAATAAGCCATAAAAAGTCATCATATAGTATGTCGAAAAAAGTCATGAAAAGTCATAGTATAGAATGTCGATCAAAGTCTTAAAAAAATCATAATAGCCTATAGTATGTTGAAAAAAAGAAATAAAAAGTCATTGCATAGTATGCCGAAAAAAAAGTCATAGTTTAGTATGTCGATAAAAGTCATAAAAAAATCATAGTATAGTATGTCGAAAAAATATGAAAAAAGTCATAGCCTCCCTTCCTCTCACTGGAAGTCAGTTAGTATACCAGGGGCATGACACAAAAAAAAGTCAAAGAATTTAAACACTTTTTAGTTGGGGTACCAAGGGCACGAAACACTAGTCATAGTATAGTATGTTGAAAAAATAAGAAAAAAGTCATAGTATAGTATGTTGAAAAATCCATACTATACTATAACTTATTTTGACATTCTTGGACGTTTTTCTGACATACTATACTATGACTTTTTTTCATATTTGTTCGACATACTATACTATGACTTTTTCCATAATTTTTTGACATACTATACTATGACTTTTTTCGACATATTGTACTATGACTTTTTTCATATTTTTTGACAAACTATACTATGACTTTTTTTGACATACTATACTATGACTTTTTTCATATTTTTTCAACATACTATACTATGACTTTTTCTATAATTTTTTACTTACTATACTATGCATTTTTCCACATACTATATGACCTTTTTCATTATTTTTCTACATACTATACTATGACTTTTTTCATAGTTTTTCGACATACTGTACTATGACATTTTTTTTATATAGTGTACCATGACGTTTTTCATTACTTTTCTACATACTATACTATGACTTTTTTTGACATATTATAGTTTGACTTTTTTCATATTTTTTCAACATACTATACTATGACTTTTTCTATAATTTTTGACATACTATACTATGACTTTTTCTATAATTTCTTACATACTATACTATTCCTTTTTCCACATACTATATGACTTTTTTCATTATTTTTCTACATACTAGACTATGACTTTTTTCATATTTTTTCAACATACTATACTATGACTTTTTCTATAATTTTTGACATACTATTCTATGACTTTTTTCATATTTTTTTGACATACTATATGACTTTTTTCATTATTTTTCTACAGACTATACTATGACTTTTTTCATATTTTTTCAACATACTGTACTATGACTTTTTTCATATTTTTTTGACATACTATACAATGACTTTTTTCGACATACTGTACTATGACTTTTTTTCGACATACTATACTATGACTTTTTTCATAATTTTTCGACATACTATACTATGACTTTTTTCATATTTTTTCAACATACTATACTATGACTTTTTCTATAATTTTTTACATACTATACTATGCCTTTTTCCACATACTATACTATGACTATTTTCATAATTTTTCTTCATACTATACTATGAAATTTTAATGAAACAATACTATGACTTTTTCGACATACTATACTATGACTTTTTTCATATTTTTTCGACATGCTATATGACTTTTTTCATTATTTTTCTACAGACTATACTATGACTTTTTCTATAATTTTTGACATACTATACTATGACTTTTTTCATATTTTTTCGACATATTATATGACTTTTTTCATTATTTTTCTACATACTATACTATGACTTTTTCTATAATTTTTTACATACTATACTATGCCTTTTTCCACATACTATACTATGACTTTTTTCATAATTTTTCTTCATACTATACTATGAAATTTTAATGAAACAATACTATGACTTTTTCGACATACTATACTATGACTTTTTTCATATTTTTTCGACATGCTATATGACTTTTTTCATTATTTTTCTACAGACTATACTATGACTTTTTCTATAATTTTTGACATACTATACTATGCCTTTTTCCACATACTATACTATGACTTTTTTCATATTTTTTCGACATACTATATGACTTTTTTCATTATTTTTCTACATACTATACTATGACTTTTTCTATAATTTTTTACATACTATACTATGCCTTTTTCCACATACTATACTATGACTTTTTTCATAATTTTTCTTCACACTATACTATGAAATTTTAATGAAACAATACTATGACTTTTTCGACATACTATACTATGACTTTTTCCATATTTTTTCGACATACTATACTATGATTTTTTTCGACATACTATACTATGACTTTTTTGACATACTATACTATGACTTTTGTCATATATTTTCAACATACTATAACTTTTACATACTATGACTTTTTATATAGCGCTTTTCTAGACGTGAGACAACTTTTTCAAACCTGCTCATTAGATAAACATTCATGCACATTTACACATACTATGGCGCAGCATCAATCTTAACTACTACTCAAACCTGCTCATCAGATAAACATTCATGCTCATTTACATTTTCCGACATAGCATCATGGGGTTTTTGGGTTCAGTGTCTTGCCCAAGGACACCACTTGCCCAGGGATTGACCCACCAACCTCCCTATACTATGACTTTTTCTGCCACTTAGCCACAGCCGCCTCCTATACTATACTAAGACTTTTGTTGACATACTGTACTATGCCTTTTTTCCACATACTATATGACTTTTTTCATTATTTTTCTACATGCTATAATATGACTTTTTTCATATTTTTTCCACATACTATAATATGACTTTTGTCATATTTGTTCGACATACTATACTATGACTTTTTCCATAATTTTTCGACATACTATACTATGACTTTTTTTTACATACTATAATATGACTTTTTTCAACATACTATACTATGACTTTTTTCAAAATTTTTCGACATACACTATGACTTTTTCTATAATTTTTTCGACATACTATACTATGACTTTTTTCATAATTTTTCTTCATACTATACTATGAAATTTTTTGACATACAATACTATGACTTTTTCTATAATTTTTCGACATACTATACTATGACTTTTTTCTTAATTTTTCGACATACTATACTATGACTTTTTTCATATTTTTTCAACATACTATATTATGACTTTTTTTTGGCATACTATACTATGACTTTTTTCATATTTTTTTGACATACTATACTATGGCTTTTTTTTACATACTATACTATGACTTTTTTCGACATAGTGTACTATGCTTTTTTCCACATACTATATATGACTTTTTCATATTTTTTTCACAATTTTTCTGACATACTATACTATGACTTTTTTCATATTTTTCGACATACTATACTATGACTTTTTCCACATACTATATATGACTTTTTTCATTATTTTTTACATACATACTATACTATGACTTTTTTCATATTTTTTACATACTATACTGTACTATGATTTTTTTTTATATACTATACCATGACTTTTTTTCATTATTTTTTCTACATACTATACTATGACTTTTTTTTTTTTTTGACATACTATACTATAACTTTTTTCATATTTTTTTCAACATACTATACTATGACTTTTTCTATATTTTTTCAACATACTATTACTATAATTTCAACATACTATACTATGACTTTTTTCATATTTTTTTACATACTATACTATTCCTTTTTCCACATACTATACTATGACTTTTTTCATATTTTTTTCAACATACTATACTATGACTTTTTTTTCATATTTTTTTCAACATACTATACTATGACTTTTTTCTATAATTTTTTGACATACTATACTATATTTTTTTTTTCATAATTTTTCGACATACTATACTATGACTTTTTTTTCATAATTTTTTGACATACTATACTATGACTTTTTTCATTATTTTTTGACATACTATACTATGACTTTTTTACATTTTTTTGACATACTATACATGAATTTTTTTTTCATATTTTTTCGACATACTATACTATGACTTTTTTCATATTTTTTCGACATACTATACTATTTTTTTTTTTACCATAATTTTTTCGACATACTATACTATGACTTTTTTTATTATTTTTTTACATACTATACTATGACTTTTTTTTCGACATACTATACTATGACTTTTTTCATATTTTTGACATACTATACCATGACTTTTTCAAATTTTTGACATACTATACTATGACTTTTTTCATAATTTTTTCGACATACTATACTATGACTTTTTTCATATTTTTTGACATACTATACTATGACTTTTTTCATAATTTTTCGACATACTATACTATGACTTTTTCATTTTTCGACATACTATACTATGACTTTTTTTCATATTTTTCGACACATACTATACTATGACTTTTTTTACTATACTATGACGTTTTCCTTATTTTTTCAACATACTATACTATGACTTTGATATTTTTTCGACATACTATACTATGACTTTTTTCATATTTTTTCAACATACTATACTATGACTTTTTTCAACATACTATACTATGACTTTGTTCATATTTTTTCAACATACTATACTATGACTTTTTTCTTATTTTTTCGACATACTATACTATGACTTTTTTTTGACATACTATACTATGACTTTTTTCATATTTTTTCGACATACTATACTATGACTTTTACTATACTTTTTTTTTTCGACATACTATACTATGACTTTTTTTTTTTTTTGACATACTATACTATGACTTTTTCATATTTTTTCGACATACTATACTATGACTTTTTTCATATTTTTTCGACATACTATACTATGACTTTTTTCATATTTTTTCGACATACTATACTATAACTTTTTTTCGACATACTATACTATGACTTTTTCATATTTTTTTGACATACCATACTATGACTTTTTCATAATTTTTCGACATACTATACTATGACTTTTTCGACATACTATACTATGACTTTTTTCATATTTTTTCAACATACTATACTATGACTTTTTTCATTTTTTTTACATACTATACTATGACTTTTTTTTGACATACTATACTATGACTTTTTTCATATTTTTTCGACATACTATACTATGACTTTTTTCATATTTTTTCGACATACTATACTATGACTTTTTTTTTTTCGACATACTATACTATGACTTTTTCATATTTTTCAACATACTATACTATGACTTTTTTCATATTTTTTTTTTGACTTTTTTTTTTTTTTCGACATACTATACTATGACTTTTTTTATTTTTTTTTACTATACTATGACTTTTTTTTTCAACATACTATACTATGACTTTTCATATTTTTTTCGACATACTATACTATGACTTTTTTTCGACATACTATACTATGACTTTTTCATATTTTTCGACATACTATACTATGACTTTTTCATATGACATTTTATACTATTTTTTTACATATTACTATACTATGACTTTTTTACTATTATGACTTTTTTCTATACGACATACTATACTATGACTTTTTTTTCATTTTTTTCGACATACTATACTATGACTTTTTTCATATTTTTTGACATACTATACTATGACTTTTTTCATATTTTTTCGACATACTATACTATGACTTTTTTTTACATACTTTTTTTTTTTACATACTATACTATGACTTTTTTTACATTTTTACTATGACTTTTTTTCGACATACTATACTATGACTTTTTTTATTTTTACATACTATGACTTTTTTTTTTCGACATACTATACTATGACTTTTTCATATTTTTTGACATACTATACTATGACTTTTTTTTTTCGACATACTATACTATGACTTTTTTTTCATACTTTTTTGACATACTATACTATGACTTTTTTCATATTTTTTGACTATACTTTTTATACTATGACTGTTCATATTTTTTTGACATACTATACTATGACTTTTTCATATTTTTTTGACATACTATACTATGACTTTTTCATATTTTTTTGACATACTATACTATGACTTTTTTTCATATTTTTTCGACATACTATACTATGCTTTTTTTTGACATACTATACTATGACTTTTTTCATATTTTTTCGACATACTATACTATGCCTTTTTTTTGACATACTATACTATGACTTTTTTTCGACATACTATACTATGACTTTTTTCATATTTTTTCGACATACTATACTATGACTTTTTTTTGACATACTATACTATGACTTTTTCGACATACTATACTATGACTTTTTTCATATTTTTTCGACATACTATACTATGACTTTTTTCATCATTCTTTTACATACTATACTATGACTTTTTCATAATTTTCAACATACTATACTATGACGTTTTTCAACATACTATACTATGACTTTGTTCATATTTTTTCAACATACTATACTATGACGTTTTTTTTTTTTTTTTCCACATACTATACTATGACTTTTTTTCGACATACTATACTATGACCTTTTTTCGACATACTATACTATGACTTTTTTCAACATACTATTCTATGACTTTTTTTCGACATACTATACTATGACTTTGTTCATATTTTTTCGATATACTATACTATGACTTTTTTCACCATTCTTTTACATACTATACTATGACTTTTGTCGACATACTATACTATGACTTTCATAATTTTTCTACTTACTGTACTATGACTTTTTCATAATTTTTCGACATACTATACTATGATTTTTTTTTAAATATTATACTATGAGTTTTTCTACATATTATACTATGACTTTTTTTCGACATACTATACTAGGACTTTTTTCACCATTCTTTTACATACTATGACTTCATATTTTTTTACTTACTATACTATGACTTTTTCGACATACTATACAATGACTTTGTTCATATTTTTTCTACTTACTATGCCTTTTTTTAGACATACTATACAATGACTTTGTTCATATTTTTTCGACATACTATACTATGACTTTTTTCGACATACTATTCTATGACTTTTTTTCGACATACTATACTATGACTTTGTTCATATTTTTTCGATATACTATACTATGACTTTTTTCACCATTCTTTTACATACTATACTATGACGTTTTCATAATTTTTCTACTTACTATGCCTTGTTAGACATACTATACAATGACTTTGTTCATATTTTTACAACATACTATACTATGACTTTTTTTGACATATTATAGCATGACTTTTTTCATATTTTTTCTACATACTATACTATGACTCTTTTCAGTTTTTCGACATACTATGACATTTTAACATTCTATGACTTTTTTCAGTTTTTCGACATTTGCTATGAATTGTTCGACATACTATGACTTTTTGCATATTTTCTCGATATACTATACCAAGACTTTTTTTGACATACAGTACTAGGACTTTTATGCCATACTATTTGGATTATTGCTGTTGTAAAACCGTTTCTACATATATCTGGTAATGTTTCATTGAATAAACACAGAGAAACAAAAAATACAATAGTTTATTGATTACAAATAGTCATTCTTCACCACGCAATGTAGTTCCACAGCGACATTAAGCAGAATGGTTACCAGGCAACACACAGACGCAGTTCAAATCATCGTTTTCATCATACTTTACTATGAATTTTTAGTACATCATACACATCCAGCGTTGTGGTTTGGAGGCAGAGTCGGTGCACCATAACCAAAAGGTTGGTTTTTCAATCCCAGGATTCTTATCACATGTCAAAATGTCGCTGAGCAAGTCACTGAAGCCCAAGTTGTCCACTTCTCCTAATACTTATGATGGGTTCAAATGCATTCGAAGAAACAATACGGTCATCTCAAGGAACTGTTTATACTGTGACTTCAACATACTACACTGACTTTAAAAAAAAAAAAATCTACATACTATACTATGACTTTTTTCACAATTTTTCTACATACTATACTTTGACTATTTTTTTTCAACATACTATACTATGACTTTTTTGACTTGAATTTTTTCATGGCATACCCTTACGTTCCTCGAGCAGCCCAGGGGATAAAGGGAAGTTACAATAGAATTAAACTGCAGCAAAACAATCAAACTGTAGTACATGTGCAAACAAATACAGAATTTATTTACAATGAAATTAAAGTATTTTATGCTATATAAAACCACTTTGACAACAAAACAAGTGTATTAAATATGAACAGGCTGTACATCACATCTTACCTGGTAAACAACATTCTAGCAGACGCACTCACTCCAGGACGGAATCAAAATTCCCTTTTGACCGATTCAATTTTAAATGTTTGCATAGAAGTTTAAGTGCTCATATTGTGCTTTTTGGCTTTTCCCCTTTCCTTTATTGTGTTATATATCTTTTATGTGCACATTATAGGTTTACAAAGTGAAAAAGCCCAAAGTCCACCCCAAAGGGACTTACCATCTCCAACAGAAAACACTGTTCACCAACTGCTCCAAACAGCTCTATTGTAGTCCAGCCTTTACTTCAGAGACAAACGTGGTCACTTTGTAACACACGTTATAATGCTCGCCTAGCTGCTAGCATGGCAGGCCCTCATTCTCTGCAACTGACAAGCTAGCAGTACTTACTGAGCATGTGCGACTCCCAACAAAGATGGTACAGAAGTGAGACGCCTCACTCTGTAGCTAAAACAGAGAGCTCAACACACAGGGTGAAAAGAGGAGCTGCAGCAATGTGCAGTACAACACAAAAATATGGTGTTTTCTGAAAATTAAAACACATGAACCTATTCTGGTAAAACCTTTAAATACAATTATGAACCTGAAAATTAGCATATATGAGCACTTTAAGACTGAAAGTTAATTGCTGACCTTTGAAACAGCACAATACCTCCGCCCTGAACTACGAATCTTGCTGCGTAGTACAGGCCTCTGGGCATCGGAGTAATATCGTGTAATGACTAAAAGCTCCAAAGCAGCTACTGACTGAACCTTGTGGTGAGAATTCTGCCTACAGAGGTACAGGGAACATGTGTCCGAATCCACAGAGAACCCTTCAGCTTTCTTCCTTTTCAAGTTCAATGTGAAGGAAAGACTTGAGCAGCAGACAGAGTGAAAAGGCTCAAGCTACATTATTTGCTCTTCCTCTACAGGAAGTCGCCCTCGCTCATCACGCTGGCGGCGGACGACTCAGACAGCGAGGAGAAGAAGAAGCCAGCTCTCCCCGCCGAGACCGGCGGCGACTCTTACTGCGGCGCCAACGCCACCATACCTCCTCTGACCTGGAGGAAACCCTAACACACTCCAACACACACTGCTGGTAGAACATGTCACACCAAGGCTCTTCTTCTTGCTGATTGAGAGCCTGAAATAGAGAAGAAGAAAAAAAATTTTAAGCTGTGTAAAACTTCAACACTTCTAAAACTAGTGGTGTTTGTTGACCTAAGGTAGCAATTATTTTAAAACCAGCAGATGTGAAATGTCTTCTTTTATTATTTTTTTTAACCTTTAAGCTTTTCTGAAAGCCACCAGTCCGACGATGTTTGGTCAGTTTTACTGGACGCCAACGTGACAGCAGGTGATTTAGGGCATAAAGGTGGACTTAAGGCTGTTTTCGGTGGCAGAGAAAGTTACATCAATGTCCACACAAAACTAGAATGTGCTTACAAAGCTTATTTGATAAATTATAGAAAGATTTGAGCTTCATCAAATAAGGCAATAATCCTTTAACAAACACTTTGTTTTAATGCTGCCCTCCTGTGGTTACCGGCTGTAACGGCACCTCGGTGAAGCTTAAACGGAACAAAATGGCACTTGGCAAAAAACATGAAATAATATATTGTTTGTATTTCCCTGTGAGATGAAAAGGACACGTTTGATTTTGCACACTGACCTCGCCGTTTAGTGCAGGAGCCAATTATTTGCACAGTTTCTGTAATAATGCCTTTCAGCTGCAGGTGCACAGAGAGGCAGTAACGCACAAAGACATCGTTTAAACACTTATGACATGCTTGTTTTGATTCTGTATTTTGATTTTATCGTTTGTAATCCTGTCAAGTGCAGCAGCTTTAAAATGTTGCACGTTTAATGCCTACAATTTTCAATTACCAATTCTGGGATTTTACTGAAGGTAAAGAAACTACTTAACTAAAGTTCACATTGGCCAGATCTCCAACCATCAAAGCCCAACTTGCCTTAAACTGACATACTAACATTTGAGGAATATGACACCCTCTCTGATAAAAACATTGCATCTACATGAGAGTGAAAGTTAGTCAAGAGCACTGTCCTGAAAATGCACGGTTTAATCTCCCTATTTTCTTTCATGTGTAAATTAATTTTGGGAATATTTTAAAAGTACATATTTCTGAAAAATGCGCCCTGTATAAAAGACAGATGTATTGCATTATCTAATGAATGTTTTCATTGATAAATCCTGACATTACTTTTTATAATATGTCAGATACAAATGTAAAACTTGACCATTAGTCAAAAGCTTAAGATCTTCAGTTTACTACCATAGAAGACTAAAACTAGCAAATATACATGTTTGACGAACTGGAACTGTAAAGTTTGGGGCATTTGTGCTTGAAAAAATTACAATAAATTATCAAAATGATTGCAGATTCATTTTCTTAGTCGATTAAATGACCAATGGTTTCAGTTCTTCACAGATCCATTTATAGCACGTCTTTGTTTGCTAAAAGGTGAATTGAGTTCAGGCTGTACCGAATAGTTCGGAGCTTCAATCCTAGCGTTGACGTTCCAATTCTAAAAATCAGCATTTGAATGCTGCGCAGCATTTAATTTGCACTCTGTTTTAACTCTGTATTTCTGTACAGTTGCAGATAAATGTTCAGGCTAAGGTCGTAGTTATTATTTCATCATTATTTTACGTCCTTATGGATTAGCCTGCTGTCTACGTGTATTTATGTTGATGAAACGGACGCGTTATATCCATTAAAAGGAAGTTGATTTAATAATAAAAAAAAGATGAACTAATTTAATCAGATGAATCACTTTATTCAAATTGAGGATTTTGTAGGGTAATGATGTCATAAACATTCAAAGTTTGATTTGAAAACCTCAGTAGGAGCTTCAAATGTAAAAGAAAATAAATAAAAGACATTCGGTACAGCCCTAGATTTTAGTTTTGAGAACTTGAAGAATCTCTCAGCTGAGGTGGATTTTTTCCTGTCTAAATTTAAAAAGGGAAGGTGTCATATTTACACGCCATCAATCACAAGCCAACCTCCATGCTAGAATCAATGCGAATGGACTTCATTACCCTTAAAGTCCCACGGGACACATGTCATACATTTCTACTGCAGAAATAACGGATTTGTTTGATTTGGAGACAGTTGGCAGCAACAGAAATTCAAGGGCATTTTCTTTTTACAAAAGTAAAAACCTATTTTAAGAATGTACAGTTTGTAAAGGCTAAATATTGTATCTAATGTACATAACAAAGGCTGTGTACAATGCTGAACTATCTAATACCGTAAGCTTCATGTTCTTATGATGTAAATTTAGCAGCAATGAATGCAATTTACTCATACCTTTCTTTTAGGTTTACTGTCATTATCAATTGATTTAGACATCTTAGCAGCATCATATCAGTACATTTTAAGGATAGTCTTTCTAAAGAGGTTTCAGAGGAAATACACCTGCAGCAATGATTCAAAGTTAAAGTGAATTTACGTTTTAGTTTCCTGTTAAAAGGACATGTGTACATATGTGAAGGAAAGAAGCCATTTTTGCAGTTGTTTAAAAATCAGGATTTCTTTGTGCCAGTTTTTGTGTCTTTGTTGACATGTGTCCCAGTTCACCTCTTCAAACATCTTTCATTAACTGAATGTCTGCTTAGTCAATAACCTGCCATGTTTAACACAGACCCATTAAAGGAACACTTTTGGTTTTAGTCCTGTAGTTTTCTCCTCTGAAGACATTTCTAATCAAAAACCAGACCAAAAAATACAAAAATAAAAAACACCTGAAAATGCTTGTTTACCTAAACTGAACTCTTATTTCACACTTTTCACAGATTGTTCTTAGTAGTGCTCAGAGAAGAAATGGACTACAATGCAAAAAGTATTCCTTTATTGTCAAGAAGAAACCAACTACTAGAAAAGCAACTACAAGTGTACAAATATACGTAAAGCAAAATAGACATCACTCACCTCATGAAGCTGTGTACAGATGTGGCTGTAACCGAACTCTGGACATCTATATTATCAGAATGTAAATAGCTTCTGTTGAAAGAGCAGAAAAAAAAGAGATGTAAATCAAGAGTGACTTGGGAAGGAAAACGACTTGAGACCTCATGGAACAGGAAATATGGACGGAAAAAAGACAGAAGGAGATAAATAAGTCGGCTGAAGACACTTCAATGCACTTGAGCAAGGCACTATTCTTGTTTGTAACAACCAGATTTTAGTCAAAATGTGTCTCTAAATTAGGGCTGCACAATAAATTTTTTTTTTTTTTTTTTTGAGTTTTTTGTGAGTTTTTGTGTTAGTTGAAGGAAAATACCAGTAGAAAACTACACTTTAAAATGTAACTGTCACTTTTTAATTGTGCCTTTTATATATTCAATTCAATGTTGAATAACATTTGTTTTAAATTCTGCAAGAAGTTGCTGTATTTCACCAGAATACTAAAAAAGCAAAAAAAAAAAAAAAAGAAAAGAACTGAGCACGCTTTAATGTCTGTTTATCTATTGCAAGTGTTATCATTATCGCGATATTTAACGTTATCGCATATTTTCCTATGGTGCAGCCCTGTTCCGAGCTCTCCGTGGCCGTTGTGCTGCAGATAGTCTGAGCCTGGATTTTATCTCTGTCACTTCATGTGTAAAAACTCATCGTTGTTTTCATGAGGTCTTTTAACGTGGTTTTGTTTTCAGTCACAGAGGTGTGTGTTTCAATCAGTTTACTGAAGCTTAATGAAAAGTTGCACACAATAAAATAATTCAAAGAGTCTCTGTTGTGCATTTGTTCATGCGGTACATTTACTCAAATACCAATAATGCTAGATCATTTATACTTAGTCAATTTTTGAAGAATATTGTGCGTTTTACTGCACTACATCTACTTTGTTTATTCAGATTTTACATGTTAAATGTAGACAGAGATGGGGCGGCCTCTAGCTCACCCAGTAAGAATGTGCGCCCCATGTAAGCTGAGGCCTTTGCAGTGGCCCGGGTTCAAATCCGACCTGCGGCACTTTGCTGCGTGTCATCCCCCATCTCTCTCCCACCATTCCTGTCTATCCACTGTCACTCTTAAAATAAAAAAAAAGGGAAAAAAATATCTTGTGGGTTTCTCCGTTGCCACGCCTCTTTAGGAGACTAGCGGCAGGTTCTGAGTGTTTGGATTCTAATGAGAGAAGTGAACACCAATATTTTCGCCCCACTGTCAAAGTAAATATTGGACCCATAAGCTACATATCTCCAGAACATTCTGACACTAAAATGTCTCAGGAACAAACTCTCGCAAGAACTAGGGTTGTGCAATTAATAGGGTTGGGGAAAAAATTTGATTGATACTTTTACCTAAAATCAATATTTTTTTTACTTTTACCAACGATTCACCAAATGCCTTGTTGATGCTAGAGGTCAGATGAGAATGGGCCGACTGATTCCAGCTGATAGATTTCAAAGATAACTTTGACTCAAATAATCACTTGTTACAACCGAGGTATGCAGCAAAGCATTTGTGAAGCCACAACAAGCACAACCTTGAGGCAGACGGGCTACACCAGCAGAAGACCCCACCGGGTACCACTCATCTCCACTAAAAATAGGAAAAGGAGGCTACAATTTGCATGAGCTCACCAAAATTGGACAGTTGAAGACTGTCTGTTGAGACGTTCAGGTGGTAGAGTCAGAATGTGGCGTCAACAGAATGAGAACATGGATCCGTCATGCCTTGTTACCACTGGGCAGGCTGGTGGTGGTGGTGGTGGTGTAATGGTGTGGGGGGTGCTATCCTATCAATATGGGCCTTCCGGGTCTGGTCCGTCGAGGCCCCTGACCTTCACCGCCACCCGTGTGGCAGCGCACCCGACCCCAGCAGTTCCTCCCACAGGTGGTGGGCCCATGGGATGGAGAGGGAGGTGCCACGTTACTTCTTCAGGCTGCGACGGGCCGGGCTTCGTCACAAACCCGGCCACCAGACGCTCGCATCTGGGCCTGGCTCCAGGCGGGGGACCTGGGCTTCCTCCGGACAGGGTAACTCTACCTCATTTATTGATAGGGTTTTTGAACCAGTCTTTGTCTGGACCCTCACCTGAGACCCTGTTTGCCATGGGAGATCCTACCAGGAGCACCAAGCTCCAGACAACACAGCCTTCAGGTTCATAGGGACACACAAACCAATCCACCACGATAAGGTGATGGTTCCCGGAGAGGGCCCGGGAACGCCTCGGGATCCCCCAGTCAGAGCTGGTTAATGTGGTTCGGGAAAGAAAAGTTTGGGGTCCCCTGGAGCTGCTGAGCCCGCGACCCGACCCCTTATAAGCGGACGAAGATGGATGGATGGATGGAACTTTTATAGCCTATAGTTACTGCTGAGTAAACTGAATTTCAAGGATCAATAGGCTACTATCTTTATCCATAATAATACCTCATAATTGATTTGTTATATTTAATAATCTGAATCTGTAAAGTAAGTTATTAGTATAGCCAACTACAGCTGACAAAAATGCTTTTTATGTAAAAATAAGTAAGACTACAAAATGTCCCTCCAAAATGTAGTGGAGAAAATGTAGAAGGTTAAGTAGCAGAAGATGGAAATATCCTACTCAAGAAAAATAAAAGTAGGCTAACCGCAAAACTGTACAGTAGGCCTACTTGAGAAAATGTAGGCTACTTAGTTAATTTCCACCACTGAATAAACCATAAAGCATGCTAACGTTAGACCTTACTTAACGTACTGTTAATTAGTTGATTATGAATGAATGAGCGACTTTGCAAAGTCAAATTTCACCACAAAGATCCACAAAAACACCGAAATAACCAAAAAAACACCGAATTATTTCACGACACAAGTAAAGCTCAAAGTAAAAGAAGTAAAAGGGATGAATTACTCACGGAGACGCGCCGACGTCTGACAACACGACCCAACAACATGTCGATAGATAGATAGATACAATTAACACACCTGCGTCTGATTCTCATCTCCCATTGGTCAGCGCAGGTCAAGTGACCAATACACGCAATATGTACCACAATAAAAGCTAACATTTCCTTCAAATCTGATCACAAACGTATCCCTTTTCAACTTTACACTGAGTTATTTTCAATAGAGGTGTATGATTTGTAGGCTACATAATCACATATTTTATTTATTAATCTTTTATTATAATATTTTTTTAGCTCAAACTTTTTCGTTGTAAAATGAGGAAATAAATAAAACAAAAACGTAGCCTTATGATAAAAACAAAAAATCATGACTCGAAATTATGACTCATTATACATACAACTCATTATTTCGATAAAGTTTCGCAATTAAAATGACTTAGAGGATCTTTTTGTTTTTTTTCATCACATTGGCAAATTTTTGTCATGACTCATAGCCATGTAATTGGCTTCTTCCGAAGCTTTCATCCATAATGTTGTCATTATAACTAAAGTCAACAATTAACACTTTTAACAAAGTCAACAATTTACTAACACAATTAACAATTAACTGAGCTTTACTGTACCTGACCTATTGCCAGACCACAGGGTCTCTGCGTATGCGTACGTGGTCCCCCTGAAAGTTATTTAAAGGAATAATGTGAATTTATTTAATATGTGGACAGTAGCCTATACTGATTTCCGCCGTTCCACTGACTGGAACCGTGTGTGTGTGTGTGTGTGTGTGTGTGTGTGTGTGTGTGTGTGTGTGTGTGTGTGTGTGTGTGTGTGTGTGTGTGTGTGTGGGCGGGGCGAGTGTGACACGGAGATTTTATTTTTAATCTGCGCAACTGTTTTGTTTTGGAGGAAAAAGTGGATCAAGATATCAAACAGAGAGAAGACTGAAGTCATCCTCCATTAACATTAATATTATTCAACAGCTTTCTTCCTCTTCCTCTCTCTCTTCCTCTCTCTCTTCTCTCTCTCTCTCTCTCTCTCTCTCTCTCTCTCTCTCTCTCTCTCTCTCTCTCTCTCTCTCTCTCTGTCGGATTCAGATTATCTCCATCATCCTGCCGCTGAGATGTGAGTACTCCAACATATTTTATTTCATTTTTAATCATATATAACTAGGAATATCTCTGTACTGTCATAAATTAAAGTTTAACTAACCGGCCACGTGCATAATGCAGCCGAAATTGGTACGTGTTCGATG
Source organism: Perca flavescens (assembly GCF_004354835.1). Lineage (NCBI taxonomy): Eukaryota > Metazoa > Chordata > Actinopteri > Perciformes > Percidae > Perca > Perca flavescens. The sequence continues at coordinate 8,458,972 of NC_041344.1, read as the reverse complement.
TATTGAAACTACTTATTTTCATTTTAATTTATTCATTAATTTCCTCGGTTTTGACCTATTACGTTTATGTTGCCTGTAATCTGGGCTGCAGTAGAAATATCACAATGACTCACCGGCTGACTCGCCTAAAAAAACTATCCATCAATACAATAATAAATAATAAAGTGTTTTTCTACTCAAACAAGGACACTTTATTCTGCTCACAGCATCGCAAAGAACTGAATGAATTATGACTTTAAATGTGGCTAAAAACTATAAGCACTTGTTGGACTCTTTTTTTTTTTTTAGAAAAACAAAACATAAAATACAGATTATTTTATTCTATTTATTTTCCCTTGTGGGGGAGGAGTGGGAGGTATTATTGCGTGCATGCTTATCTCCATCAGCCCTCTCTGTTCGGAGCCTCTCTGGCTGCTGCTGCTGCACTAATCTTTCTCCATTTTACATCTGGAAAACAAGCCTGTCAGTTAGAGAGAGAGAGAGAGAGAGAGAAAGAGAGAGAGAGAGAGAGAGAGAGAGAGAGAGAGAGAGTGTGTGTGTCTTCATGTTGTATTGTTTTAAACTGCTGAGGTGTTACACTCCCTGATGCTTTGATTATATGGATGGAGGCCAAAGTTTGATGAGTCATGTTTCTGTAATTGAGTTTCGGCTTTATAAAGTCACTGACAAATGACGGATTTTATATTCCAGCTGTGGAAGAAATATATCTTCCACTTGAGCAAAAAAAACAAACAACAACAAAAAGAAGCAATACAACAATGTGAAAGTACTCTCTTAGCCTCCTAGTCCTGCAGTGACGGGCCAGTACTCAACGGACAAAGCTTGCATTCTAAGTCATTTCCAGCAGGGGGCGACTCCACTGGCTCCAAAACAAAGTGTGTTTCTATAGAAGTCTAGGAAAAAGGAAAAGACCCTTGCTACGTCTTGGGTCCTTAAATTGCATTCACGTTTCCTTCACTTGCTTCCCTTCCTCACGTCTTAGTCAGTCCCTGGGACGGACGGAGGAAATAATGCGAGGAGAGAGGACACGAGGAAATGTATTTTTAGAGGGATAAGATGTCCTTTCCTCTGAAGCGTCTCGTTAATTTGTCAGCTGTATGGACGGAGTATGCAATGGCTTTCAGCGGCACGGCTTCTGGGAAGGATGCTCTCTTGCATCTTCACTCATAGCTCCTCAGAGATCCCTCCTCCATCCTCACTCATAGCTCCTCAGAGATCCTTCCTCCATCCTCACTCATAGCTCCTCAGAGATCCCTCCTCCATCCTCGCTCATAGCTCCTGAGAGATCCCTCCTCCATCCTCACTCATAGCTCCTCAGAGATCCCTCCTCCATCCTCGCTCATAGGTCCTCGGAGATCCCTCCTCCATCCTCGCTCATAGCACCTGAGAGATCCCTCCTCCATCCTCGCTCATAGCTCCTCGGAGATCCCTCCTCCATCCTCGCTCATAGCTCCTCGGAGATCCCTCCTCCATCCTCGCTCCTCGGATGAACCAGAACTTGTTCTGGCCCTCCTGCGTGAAAGTCATCTTAGTCGTCTTATTCCTGCCCGAGGATCGAGGATTGAGGAGGGATCTCCGAGGATACACGAGAGCAGCCTTCCCGCTAGCCGTGCAGCTGAAAGCTGTGGCGAGCTGTGCCCGTACAGCTGACGAATTCACACGACACTTCAGGTCTCTTTCCCTCTAAAAACTCTCCTCGCATGATTTCCCCCGTCTCTCCCAATGCCTCCTCTGTGGGACGGACTAAGACGCGAGGAAAGGAAGCAAGTGGAGGAGGGGGGTGTGAGATTCAGCCAAGGTGTATCCTCGCTCATAGCTCCTCAGAGATTCTCGCTCCTCGCTCCTTGGGGCCAGGAATAAGAGCTTTGAGACGACCTTCACAAAGGAGGGCCAGAACCACTTCCAGTTGAAACAAGGAACGAGGAGATATCAAATAAAAGACTTGAGAAGCAGCCCCAACTTCTCACTTTGATTTATTACAAATTGTGCCAAGTTTCTCTGCAGCTATAAAAAGTAAATTTCTAAACAATAAAATGCATTTCAATTCACTCAGGAGTTTTTGTGGTACGTCCTCAGTTGGTTCTGGCAGCATATGTTCACAAACTAAAGATTGATTTAAATGTAACAGACATTACTTAGCCAGTTGGCTGATTTGCTGATTCTTCTCCACTTAGGCTATACTGTTAAAGTTTGTTTTATCACTTAACATTACCATGTAATTGTCACTTATGGATAAAGTGTACAAAGTCACAGTCAGACTAAATCAAATCTAAATTTAAAGCAACAAACGATGGAGTTCAGGTGAAGAACTGAGTTTTACCAAAAACTGTACTTGATACGTTTTCTTTGATGAATACTCGTTCCTCTGTCTCACCTCGGTCGGCCTGCAGGTCGACTCCAGAAGCAGCCGGTTCTCCCGGGGGCCCGGACGGTGAAGGGGGCCCCCCGGCCCCGGCCCCAAATCTCACCAGCAACCGACGACTGCAGCAGACACAAGCACAAGTGGACGAGGTGAGGAAAACCGCTCAAAGACAAAAAAAAAACAACTGTCAATCTGAGAAATATAATCGGGCAGTTTCAGCCCTCCAAAAGAACTCAGACCTATTAGTCAGCATTTTTTGACCACATTTGAACACTCCAAAGGGACTGAGACCCCTCTGGAACGAACTATGATTATGAACGATTATGGTTCGCTTTTTACGTCTGTGTTGCGGTTCTCTTCTAGCCTGACAAGCCAGACCCACATCCAGATGTTGGGTCTGGGAGCTCACTATTGGCAGGGCTCAATCCGAGGGGCGGGATAAACGGTTGTCTTTCAAATTCTCTCTGTACGCAATAGGATCGCGCTACAACCAACCACAGCAACGCTAGTTGATAGATTAAACTTTTGCCGTATCCGGCAACACATCTTCCTTTTTTAAGAATGACTTCAGTGCCGTTCTTTGTTCTTTTCTCAAAGAAAAGCTGAACTCCAAGTCTTCCAGAGTCGCGGCAAAAGCTGATTCCAAAGACTGCTGTTCGCCAGCAGCAGCAGTGGCCATCTTCTTTGTTTTCAAGTAGCAGGGAATTCACGCCGATGTCATTATGTTAAGCCCCGCCCACCGACTCTATACACGATGTGATTGGCCTGACTAGAGTTTGGTTCTTCCAGCTCGCAAGTCAACAGAGAGTTGCTCGACTGACCCTGGCTGCAAATTACATTTGCTGCCGCTAGGGTGCGTCTAGATTTTTTAGGCTAGTTCTCTTCCCCTGTGCGTTGTAAACACAACACATTTTCAGGTCCGTTTTGCCTTTTGCCGGAAAGAGAATGGAGTCCTCTGTCAAGTTAACTTTTTTTGTCCACTTGAAGAGGACTGAGTTTAGATTATTTAAAGAGTGTGATAGGTGAAAACACCCTAAATGTTGTGTTGCAAAAAATAACACCAACAGATCAAGATGAGGTAACTCCGTTGATGTCGAGGAGGGACGTTTTGTGATGCTGACAGCCAGGTGTTGTTGTCCCACAGGTGGTGGACATCATGCGTGTGAACGTGGACAAAGTCCTGGAGAGGGACCAGAAGCTGTCGGAGCTGGACGACCGGGCCGACGCCCTCCAGGCCGGAGCCTCGCAGTTTGAGAGCAGCGCCGCCAAACTCAAGAACAAGTACTGGTGGAAGAACTGCAAGGTGTGCGTTTGTTTTCCCCATCATACATCGGCCCTTTTCAGTACTACAAAAAGACTTCTCCGTCCCAAAAGTTTAACGGTGTTTTTTGCCCCCCAACGGTGCCTTCCAGGCAGTGCTGCCTGGTAGGCATCGTTGGGAGGCATTGGTTAGGGTTAGCTCAGTCCTGGATTTGCCCTCCAGCCGCCATATTTATCCCTCGTTCACCTCCATCATCACACCACATTGTCATCTGTTCATTCATTCATCCGTACAAAGAATTTCAGCCTTTGGCTGACAATAAAGTTGTATCGTATCGTATCGTATCGTATCCTTCCTTCCACCCTTCCATCCTTACATCTATCTATCTATCTATCTATCTATCTATCTATCTATCTATCTATCTATCTATCTATCTATCTATCTATCTATCTATCTATGTATCTATCCATCCATCCATCCATCCATCCATCCATCCATCCGGCCGCGTCTGCCAATTCATTTTCATCTCAGCATCAGTTCATCCAGCGCTCCGCCTCTGACAGACACACATCGCAGTTTCCAGATCGTCCAATCAGAACCTGTCGTTTTTGAGAGGCAGATTAAAGGAGAGTGTGACTGACAGCAACCAGGAAGTCAGAGACAGAAATCCAAATCGGGATTACAGGGACAGTCTGGGATTAAAAAGCCATCTGTGATTTGTGATATAACTCCACCCACCCCCAACATACACACACACACACACACACACACACACACACACACACACACACACACACACACACACACACACACACACACACACACACACACACACACACGTTTGATACAAGAAGGTTCGGGAGACTCTGATGACTTACACATAAGCATTTAATGGAATCTCGATCAAGAAAAAATTACGCAAACACTACAGTTCAACCATGATGGTTTATCGTGTAGTGTGAGCCCGACTGAGGGTCTGCGTCTCTCCCCCAGGTGCATATACTGTATCTCTCGCTCAAGCTGTCAAGTTTGTTATGCCAAGATATTGATGGCGCCAAAACAAAAGATGCTCACCTAAAAGCTAGTTGAGTCTATCTCTATCTGTGCTAACGTGTGTCAGAGCCCCCTTTACCCTTTTCCACCGACCTCCAAAAGGAGCCAGTGCTGAAACAGAACATTCCCTTATCATGCAGCTGCATAGACCCCCTGAATCTGTAGACACACACACACACACACACACACACACACACACACACACACACACAAAGAGGTTTGGTTATTAGAGTCTGGCCGAATATTCTTGTCCCTTTGTCTCATCTTATCACAACATAGTGTTTCCACCACAGACTGTGCAGGGCATTCAGCCATGTTTAAAGATCCCACGGCATGAAAATTTCACTTTATGAGGTTTTTTAACATTAATATGAGTTCCCCCAGCCTGCCTATGTTCCCCCAGTGGCTAGAAATGGTGATAGGTGTAAACCGAGGCCCGGGTATCCTGCTCTGCCTTTGAGAAAGTGAAAGCTCAGATGGGCCGATCTGGAATCTTGCTCCTTATGACCTCATATATTACCATATATTACCTCATATTACCTCCCCTTTCTCTGCTTTGCCCGCCCGGAGAATTTGGCTCCCCCATGAGAGAGAGAGAGAGACATCATGGCTTTCAAACGAGCAAAGTGGCAGTTGGTCAAGGCCACACCCCCCAACCTCCACCATCCTGCTGCCACAAATACTCACTACAGGACCAAATGTGGACTAATCCGCAGCTGAAAATAGTCCCCAGTAATGCACTATTTCCTCCTGTTTGTTTGATAAAAGCTACTGCAGCTGATTTAGAAAATCACTGAGTGTTTCTTCTAAACATGAAGCTATATATGCGATTAGTTGACAATAAGAAAATGTAGAATGACAACTTTAACTTTTCATTCATTTTCACACACAAACAAGCTCCCAATCAATCCACGAACATCTGTATTCTCTATCTCTCTCTCTCTCTCTCTATCCCCTTGTTCTTGTTAATCCCTCTTGCCCTCCAGTCAGCATGATTTCCTGTCCGTCGGCAGACTCTCATGTCATCATGTGGATTTATTTATGGAGTATTGAGGTCCACGCACACACAACCTTGCATATTGTATCTGTTTATCAAGACTCTGATCTCCAGTGACAAAACATTAAAATTCAATTCAATTTCATTTTTAGTGTTAAATCACAACAAAAGTTATCTCCTTTTACAGAAAGATTCGGTCTAAACCACGCTCTACAGTTTGAAGAGATAGAGACAGAGATATGCACACAACCTGTATTCAGAAACTGTGCTTTTAAACGAGCCTTCAGGACTTCCTCTACGGTTGTGATGTCACAACTATACAGTCATTCCAGAAAAGAGTTTTTTTGTGATTGTTGCGGGCAAAAATCCTTGATTATGCGGCACCTTTTTTTAAAATAAATGCGATGGAACATGCGGGATATTTATGCAATTTTATGCGATGAAATTGCGGGAACTTGCTAAAATTGCAGTTTGACGAAAAAGAGAAAAAAAAGTAATTCCCCCAACACCCTGCTTTTCACATCGTATAATTACGTCATTTCATAACGTTCCCATGGCAAAAGGGGGAAATGGCTGCTCTTGTGTGAAGTAAACGCAACATTTTTCAACTTTCTGCTAAGATATATGTGACTTTTTTGCAACAAAAATGCGGGGATTATGAAATCATGCAAGCCATATTTTTGCACGGAATGGGGCTTTTTTCGGCAGAGGGCTCTTAAAGAGACAGGCACTAAAACGGGGCGTTTCAGACACAAGGGGAGTACAAGTATGTTCAGATAGACAGTATGTGAAAAATAATGCGTTTTTGAACATTAAAGCATGTAAACATGTTTTGTAACGTTGCAAAATACAGGGATAAACCCTGAAAATGAGCATAATATGGGACCTTTAATTTCCTACAAAATTTCATTGATTTCAGAAATTTTATTTATTTAAAGGATAATTTCACCCAGTCAAGTTTATTCTTTTCTAAGTGACTTTTTCTTTTTTCTTCCAGATGATGATCATCATGGCAGTTATAGGCGTTATATGTTGTGGAGTCATCTTCTGTAAGTAATCAAACGTCTCACACACACACACACACACACACACACACACACACACACACACACACACACACACACACACACACATTTTTATCACACACAGTCAGGCTTTAATTGTTAATTTTTTGTAGTTTTTCTTTTTTGCGTGTAATGAAGGTTTATTTATTTATTGATTGATTAGTTGTTTTGTGAGTTTTCTTTCTAATATGATTTAGGGAAGATATTTTCTTTTTTCTGACTCAATGTGGTTGTTTCATATTAGGGCCATTGTACGTAAAAAAAAAAAGAAAAAAAAAGAAAATATCATAAAATGACTTCTAAACTCACTCAGACATGAACTCCTCCGCTCTCCCCCAGTGTATTTCTTCTACTGAGCTGGTCTTCAGGGATGGACGCCACGAGTCGCAGCAGGACGAGTCTGCACCGACGCCGCCACCGAGCCAAATACCCAGCCTCTTCTCAGCACTCCTCCTGCTCTTCATTCTCCTTTTCCTCGCCGATGCCTTCCTCAGAACACCACCATGCTTGGTCTGTGATGTGCTCCATGCAGTGCCTCCTTTTCTTCTCTGCTCCTCTTGGGAAACGTCTCTCCGGGCAGGAATCCTGGGTGGATGTCATATTTTTTGGGTTCCCTGCATCAGGAATGAGTTAAAGTGCTCATATTATGCTTTTTCCCTTTCCTTTATTGTGTTATATATCTTTTTTGTGCATGTTATGGGTTTACAAAGTGAAAAAATAAAACCAAAGTCCAGCCCAAAGGGACTTACCATCTCCAACAGAAAACACTGTTCACAAACTGCTCCAAACAGCTCTATTGTAGTCCAGCCTTTACTTCAGAGACCAACGTGATCACTTTGTAACACGTTATAATGCTCGCCTAGCTGCTAGCGTGGCACGCCCTCATGCTCTGCTTCTGACTGGCTAGTAGTCCTTACTTAGCTACTGTCAGGGCACGCCCTCATACTCTGCTTCTGACTGGCTAGTAGTCCTTACCTAGCTATTGCGCATGTGTGACTCCCAACAAAGATTGAACAGAAGTGAGATGTCTCACTCTGTAGCTAAAACAGAGAGCTCAACACAGGGTGAAAAGAGGAGCTGCAGCAATGTGCAGTTCAACAAAAATATGGTGTTTTTTGAAAATTAAACCATGTAAACCTATTCTGGTACAACCTCTAAATACAATTATGAACCTGAAAATTAGCATAATATGAGCACTTTAAGAAAAATACAACTAAAAGGACTTCTTCTTCCTTGCTGTATTGCCCTGTGTCAAAGAAGAAGTCACATTTCTTGTAGCCAAACAGAAAGGCCAGTGTAGGTTCTGCTGAACGCCTGGAAGGACAGGGGTGAGCAGAGGCAGATGGCAACTAAGTGTGTAGGATTAAAGCAAATTAATAATTGTATTTACCATTTATGTTTTCAGCGTAATCTGGTTCCAAATCTATCAACAGCAAACGTTTGGTTTTGACGTTGGGGAACTAAAACACCACTAAGCAGTATTTAAACCCGAGCTCATGGATTCCTGTTTCTTTTCCTCTCTGTCCAGCTGTATTTGTCCAGTATTGTTCAGGAAAGCTGTCCCCTTGCTGTCAGTATTGGTACTGCTACCGATCTTTTTTTGCCATTTGTGCAGCCTCAGTTTGAGTTATTGTAACAGTTGTGATGCAGCCATCTCGTGAACAAACCTGACTTGTGTTTTGTGTATTTCAGCTGTGGTTTGAATGTTTCTGTGCTTGAATGAGACTCCTCTGTATAGTTTCGAGGCATTTTTCTGAATGAAAATAGTGCGACTGTAGCCTGTAGATATTAGAAGGTTTGATTATTAAACCAAAAGAGAAATACTGTGAATAGGTGTTGGGATATCAAAGGAAAAGTGACATTTAAAGATTACAAGCAAGGTTATTCTGATTCTGGCCTGGGATTTCAAATAAATTCATGTTTGCAACAGAAAAATGTGGTATTCGTGCCTTGATTTATTCTGAAAAGTTGTTCCATTTTAATGTAAAAGCTCTCTCGACGTTGGTATTGTCATTGTATTGTCTTTATCTGCTAGCTTGGTCCTACCAGACTATTAAGTATTAAAAGGTCCTATGACATGCTGCTTTTTGGATGCTTTTATATAGACCTTAGTGGTCCCCTAATACTGTATCTGAAGTCTCTTTTATATAGACCTTAGTGGTCCCCTAATACTGTATCTGAAGTCTCTTTTATATAGACCTTAGTGGTCCCCTAATACTGTATCTGAAGTCTCTTTTATATAGGCCTTAGTGGTCCCCTAATACTGTATCTGAAGTCTCTTTTATATAGACCTTAGTGGTACCACAGATCCCATCGTAGCACGCCTCCCCCCAACTGACCACAAACAAATTCTTTATTACATTTTTTTATTTAGGTCCCAAAAAACCATCATAATAACATTATATCAATAATATTAATAAAGAAATTGAAAAAAATGGAGGAAAAAAATAAAAAATAAAATAGCTTTTCTGTCCACAGCCTCAAACTTGGGGAAGGGATCCGATGCTCCAGAAAAACTCTGTTTAAAGTCTTTTTAGGGGGGGTGGAGGGGAGTGAACTGGGCGTAGCTTCAAGTTGAGCGCGCTGTCCGTCATTCTGCTGTGCACCAATCAGGAATGTCGAGGTGAGGCAGGGGGGTTGGTTTTCGAGGTAAAAGCGCAGAGCCTCAGTCTACTGCTGCGACATCTGGAGGAGGAGAACAGAAAAAAAAAACTTAGAAAAAAAAGCTTAAAACAATTCACTAGTGCAAAGTTAGCAATAATTAGTTTACTAGCAGTTAATAAAATCGATTGTTTAGACTTTTGTTTAAAATCAGGCAAAAACTACGGGTGGGAAAAATAATCGATTCTTAGATGCATCGCGATTCTCTCTAGAACAAGTCGATGCTCGATTCTGATGAGTTACTGTCTCCAGACAAGTGCAAATCAGAAAACGGAGTGACTGAAAGAGGATGGGATAATTGACAACAACTTAGTTTAGGCAAGAGTGCAGAATTTTTTTTTTTTTAATTTTGTATATATACACACGTGATCTAATGAGACATACATAAAATAATTAGGCAAAACACATAGGCTGTTCATCTAATTTATCACATTACATCTGACCACCTCATGTTTCATGTTCTAAGAAGCCAATTCTCCACCTTTAAACCTGACTGAGCCTCTGACATGGAAGATTACTGGGAGAGAAGGGGACTTTCACAAACATGTTTAAGGCTTAAGCACGGAAGGACTACAAAATAAAAACCTCAGTAGACATAACATTTCATTAAAACTAGTGTGTGACAAATATGTCAAAATCTCAGCTTTGTCTAGCTGCTTTGTCCACAAAGTAACTAGCAAACTGAGTAGCATCTCAGATTTTTATGTATACGGTAGTTTTTTTTTTTTTAAATCACGCATGGAAATGTGCATTTAAAAAAAAATGGTTGCATCGAGATGCATTGATAATCTGTTTGGAATCAAATCGTGAGGTGCCAAGAGAGTCCCACCCGTACCAAAAAGGGTCAATCGTTAACACCCCTAGTAAGTAGCTGTTCCAACGGCTAATTCTCCGGGTGGTTTGGTTACCTGTTGCGTCTGTGACTGTGTCTGTGTCTCGGGCCCTCGACTCGCCAGCCGGCTCAGGATGTTCCTCTCCGACATCTGGAGTCGCACGGCAACCGGCGGTATCCGGGCGATGGTTGCTGGCAGGCGGGTGACATCCGCCTTCATGTCGCTCAGCAGTTCCTCCAACTGCTTCAGCACTGAGAGAGAGAGAGAGAGAGAGAGAGAGAGAGAGAGAGAGAGAGAGAGAGAGAGAGAGAAAATGGTTTTATGTCAGTCCTTTACTTCAGATTCTCTCTCTACACAACGTTTCAATGTTGTCATCTCATTGTGAGGCTTTTTTTTTTAATAAATTCACAATATTTGCAGCAGCGGAAATAAATAACTTCTGAACTTTTTTAAGAACAAGTTCACTCAACAGAACATAAAAACTAGATCAGAAAAAAAGTCTGGTTAAAAATGAATTAAACGTAATAAGTGAGTAGCAGCACTAGTGCACAAGCGAAAGAAGTAATTCACCGATTTTAATGTTCAAATAAAACCAAACCAAGGTAAAAACACAAATAGTCACAGTTTACAACTCCAAATATTCTCATTGTTAGAATATCTCTAAATGCAAATTTGACCCATTTTCAAAACGTTTCTGTATCAGAAATTTGGGTTTCCTTTCAACTAAATTGAAATACTGCAACGGGGATGGTTCCCTACAACGCTCCTCACAGGTAAAATAAATGATCAGTTCACTGCTTTCATTGAATTTGGGCGTTTGATTCAATTATGTAGCATCTAAAAAAAGAACTGATACAAGAACGTTGAAAAAATTGATCAAAATATTGGAGAGAGCTTTTAAAAATGTGGGGAGAAAACAAAAAAAAAGGACAGAAAAATAAATTAAAATAAATAAAAAAAATATATATTCGAAAAAAAGTGACAAAAACATCTGGAAAGCTTACAAAACAAAAAAAAGACGACCAAAACGTTATTTAAAATATTGACCCAGAAAAACAAAAGGTTGCATGGTCGATGGGAAGTCCTGCAGGCCAACATATTTAACCAGTGTTAAACGTGGCGACATGCAGATCATGTGACCTCCGACTCCCTGGCGTGGCGTCTCACCTTTGTGCAGGACGGCGTTGGCCGGTTTGTTCCCGGACATGGACTCCTTGCTGAGGTGCTGGTGGGACTCGGCCAGACACTCCACCTCGCTGAAGCGGGTGTTGAGGGCCATGGAGGGGTGGGAGGGGTCCTCCGACATGTTGAGGTAGGCGGCGCGACGCAGCTGCTCCTCGATCACCAGCGCCTGTTCCAACAGCTGGAGGGGGGGAAGGGGGGGGAAGGGGGGAATTAACTTAAAGAGAACTTGTTCTTATGCTAATTTATTGACTTTCCCATCATCATGGTTGGATTGTAAAGTACCTAACATGTCAGCTGGATTGATTATAGAAATGCTCAACAACTACCTGCTGTCTTTCACTGCTTCCATATCGCTCCTATCTCTAACTGTAAACCTTAATGGTGGGAACAAAACATTTTTTGGTGACGATTTTTTAAATAGATTTTCCCCCCTAGATTAAATTTTTATGGTGACTTCATCATATCCGTTTCCAGCAGAACAGATTGAAAGCAGAAAATCCATGTACTTTTATTTATTTTAATGTTTTTTTAACAAATTAAATAAATGTCAGACTGACGTGCATTTTTTTTTTTAAAAACAATCTTTTTAGAAATGCCTCATGATGTATGTCTCTAGAGTGCACAGAGGTCAGATAAATACATTCTTTTGCAAAACTAAAGTGAAAAGAAATCTAGATGCAAAAGGAGCCGCTGCTGACGCACCAGAGTCCCTTTAAGAAACATACAGTGTAACTACAGTGCTCGTGCAGTTTCTAAATTACAATTTCTGTCCCATTACTGTCATTGATGTATCTGAATACAAAACAAATTAATAATTAACACATACATTCTTAAAATAAAAAGCCTTAAAAATATCAGCTGTAATCAGTGGGGAGCATACAGAGCTGCAACGAAACCTGGACGACCAAAACTAATATTAAAGGACGAAGAGTTTCGGCAGGTTTCCCAGAGTCAAATCTTTTCAAGATGATTTTTTGGGGCATTTTAGGCCTTTGTCTCTATATATAGGACAGAAGACATGAAAGGGGAGCGAGATGGGGGAATGACATGCAGCAAAGGGCCGCAGGTCGGAGTTGAACCTGCGGCCGCTGCGTCGAGGAGTAAACCTCTATATATGGGTGCCTGCACTACCAACTGAGCTACCCGGGCGCCCTCTTAGTCAAATTTAAGACTTAAGACCTTTATAAATGAAATTTAAGACCTTTATCACAATATCAACTGAGCCCTAAATTCAGTTTTTTCAAGCCAAGTATCGCTAAACTTGCACTTCCCCATAGCTGAATAATAATAAAATAACAAAAAAAATGTATGTCTGTGGTACAATCTGAAAGAGAAACGAAAGCTGAATGGCTGCATAATAAGTTGCATGATGGTTTCATTTGTAGTCGTAATATAGCGAAATTATATTTGGACGAGTGAAAGAAAGAACTACAAACCAAGGAATTATAAAAAAAAAAAAAAAAAAAAAAAACACCATAAGGAGGTAGTAGCCGGGCATGGACGTAGGACAATTAGGACCTGGTTAATATGATGTAAGACCTCCAACACAATACTTTAAGACGCACGGAAACCCCGTTTCAAGCCCAACGATCGTTTTCCTCTCTCCATCTACAGGAAGTGAAAGCTACCTTAAATCTCCGGGCGAGGAACTTGTTCTTGATTTCCAGGAAGTTGCCGCGGTTCATCTCGCCCTTGAAAGGCTCGTTGAGGATGGCGAACTTGACGTCGTTCTGGATGTCCTGCCAGCGAGCGTAACCGTGTCTGGGAGGGAGTGGCGGTCAAGGGGAACAACTACATCTCTTCATCTCCAGACAACAATCCCCTCCTCTTCCCCCCATTACATCCTGTAACAATTATTACATAACTGTCTAAAGTCTTAAAGGCGTATGACTGGTACTTGTTGGTTTTTGTTTAGATATGCCATATTGTAATTATATAAGTGATTATTGGACTATATAACACTTTACTTGAAGGTATCTACATAAGAGTGGCATGACACTCATGAACCCATGACACTGTCATGACACATGAACCCTAACTGTTGGATATATATATTTTTATGATATTAAAGAGGCGTTGTTTACTTCATAGGCTGTGTATCTGTGTTACTACATTATCTGCGTCACATAACCGAAAAGATTTATCCTGGAAGTCGTTAAAAACACTGATTTGTTTGGCTTTTTTAAAAGTAATAAATGAATAAATATTTAAAAATTTTGACTGAAAGACAATAATATTGTTAATTGCAATTATTTTTAAGACAATTAACTGAAATGCAACATTAGGAATGGTTACAGCTCTAGCCCCTCTCCCCCCTTAGCGAGATCTGAGAGCCAATCACAGGTGGGAAAAGGATACTGTATGATGCCAGCCAGCAGCCAGTAGTCATGGCGGCGGTGCCAGATCTCGTTGGTTTTCTTGGTGACGGTGGCGGCGCGCTCTTCGTTCTGCCACAAAGAGTGAAGCTCTGAGAGAAGAAAGATGCAAATTAGGAAAATGACAACAACAACAACTTTTAAGCTATTTGTGTCTCCGTCTGTGTTTGCGTACCTGTGAATCCTCCGTCAGCGATGTTGAACATGAACCTGGTCTTGGCCTTCTTCTTCTCCTCGCTGGCGGCTCCAGCGGCGGCGGCGGCGGTGGCCGCGGCGGCTGAGGCTCCGCCCTCCTTGCTGCCGTCTCCGTTCTGCAGTTTGGTGGCTTCCTCCGGCTTCTGAGGCTCCTTCTCCTCCTTCAGATCTGCTGCGGGAGAGCAAAAAGGAGACATGGTTAACGACCAATTTCATGAGAAACAGAGAAAAAAACCCCATCATATTCCCGTTTATTAAACTGTCCGGTGTGAAATATTAAAAAAAGAAACCTCTCTTTTCATCTGCAGGAGAAGTGGCGTCCATCTTTTCTTCTCTCTTTTCTTCTGCTGCAAAACAAATAAAACCATTAAAAGGAGAAAGCAGAGACAGCCGTGACTTTAAAGATCACAACAGGCCGAGGAATGACACGTTGTCACACTATGAACCGCGACTTCTGGAGATTATTACAGTCACACACGGTCAAGTTTCTATCTGAGAGCAGATCTAAACTACAGAATCGATTCTAGCTACAAAATCAGCCACAGCTGGGCCTCAATCAGAAGACGTGAATCCGTACAAAATGTGCGAAAGAGAAAGCGAGTACAATGTAAAAGCAACAATTACGAAACTCGAAAAGTGAGATGCATTTCTGTTAAAGGGGGGAATTTATGGAGGACTTAATTTAAGCACAATTCTGAGATTTAACAAAATTTACAATACAATCAATGTATAAAATGTAAATCATAAATATTGGATTGATTGGTTGAAGCCGGCTAACCAGGCCAAGCCGACTAGCGTGCAACAGCTGACAGACAACTAGTCAGTGCTAAATCTCGCGCTGCAGAATTTATGTTCTGCGTGTGCGAGTAGTCAACATGACCAACCAAATGTTGCACACCGGCGAGAAAGCCCTGTACCGAACGGCATCAGAGCACGGAGGGGGGGTACTTAGATGGAGCGCAGAGTAGGGCTGCTCGATTATGGAAAAAAAATATGACCATCATTTCAGTCAATATTGAAATCACCATAATTTAACACGATTACTCGTTGACTTCTGGAAAGATGTAATTATTGAACTAAAAAAACAGTTAAAATGTTAAATAAATCAACAGTAAAAAAAAAAAAAAAAAAAAAAAACACATAAAACTGTGAAATTTGCCTCAATACTTGTCCTATTTATACTATTTTTTTTTCCATTCAGAACACGAGAAAATAAGAGTGTACTTGCAAAACTTAATGAGCTAAATAATTGTTTTTCTCGATTATTCCGTTTTTGTGATCATTGAGAGCCGAAATCATAATCACGATTCAATTTCGATTAATTGCACAGCCCTAGCGCAGAGGGAATCTTTCGCTCCGGTACCGCTCACAGCAGAAGTTTCTCCCTCCCGTCATGCCGCCAGCGGAGAAAGGGCGGGCGCTGCTCATCTAATGAATACAAAATGATAAAACGCAGCTCTTTCTGGAGCGAGAGGTGAGCGATTTGAGTAGAGCGAGGTGAAATCTGGGGTGAGCGCGGAGTGATATTTAGCGGAAAGGAACGAACACATCCGTGAGCTAGGAGCAGAAGTTCTCACCGATCCACTGCGCTCACATGCTCTGTCCTGCAACCGCATTCTTTGTTTTAATAAAAACTGTGTTTGTGTATATTTTTTTTTGTACTATTAATTCCATCTTTTTATGACCAAATAAAACCAAAACAGATCACGTTTACAAGCTGTGCACCTTGAGCAAGTTGATAAACTGTAGGGCTGTGCTCGATGGAAGAAATTCTTAGTCGACTAACACTCAACACAATTGTATCGACTAATCGATAAGTTGATTTAATCGACAGATCTGTAAATCGGAGTTTCTCCGCAAAGGGTCATGCAAAAGCACCACTTTAATTCTTGTGTTTACCAGAGATGTGCTCGTACGTTTCTTGGAAATGAGTCATTCAGCATGAAAAAAAAGCATCAAACATGACTAATCGACTAAAGAAATCTAAGTTTACTAAGACCAAAACAACCAATTAGTCGATTAATCGACTAAGAGGGAGCAGCCCTAGTAAACTGCATGTGATAAAGAGGAGGAGGAAGAGTTTTACCTTTGACTTCAGCGTCCTCCGGTTTGACCTCGGGCCCCTCCGTCTTGGCCTCCGGAGGCAACTTGGTCTCCTCTCCTTCCTCTGGACTCTTCTTCTCGGCCTTGGCGTCCTTCTCGGCCTCCTTCTCTTTGACGCCCTCCGCTTCTCCGTTGCTGGGTTTGTCCGTCTCCATCGGCTCCTCGCCGTTCTTCTTGCTCTCCGCCTCGGCTGGCGGACTCTTCTCGTCGTCGTCCGGGATGGCGATCACCTGGAGGAGACGCGGGGGGAGACTTTGTGACACATCTTGGAAAAAACACAAATATGTTCCAGAATCCAAAAGAGCCGACGTTTTGGTCCCGTCGCTCGAGCGCATTGGCGCCTTTACCTCATCGGTGGCCTTCGCGGGCTCTTTGCCGTTCTTCTCCGCCTCGCCCTCGTTCTTCACCTCCTTATCTGTGTCCTTCGCTGCCTCCTCGGTCTTTGAGGAGGAGTCGTCAACTACAAAGACAAAAACAGGTTCACCCATTATTAGAGTATATCTTTCAATCAATATATCTTTTTTTTTTACCGTCATCGCGATATGAACTGGTGCAATTAACACATCGTGAAAGGCTGCGATCGTGAAAAACACTCAAAATATCAGTAGAAAACTGCACTTTAAAATGTGGTCTTTTTTCTAGTGCTGCCTTTTATATTCAAATCAATGTTCACATTTGTATAAAAGAAAAGTAATAAAAGAATGATGGGAATTATTTCCTTTCATCGGTTTTGAATTCAACAATCGATTTGTTGTATTTCAGCAGAACTCTGAAAGCAGCAGAAATGCAGAACAGAGTAGTCTTCATCATCTGTTTATTTATCGCAAGTACGATATAACATTATCACCATATTCAACAACGTGGCTTGTGTGAAGAGCGGTTGCCCCATAACCACAAGTTCGGGGGTTCAATCCCAGGCTCCTCCGGCCACATGTCGTGGTGTACCGGAGCTGAACTCGGAACCCCATGTTGCTCCCCAGATGCTGTATAAACAGCTGGCCACTGTTCCTAATACTTGTGCTAAGAATGCAGAAATAAAATTTCGCTATATTGTACTGTGTTTATGTGACTATTAAGAATACATTTTGTTTATCGCATATTGTCCTCATAACGTACAGCCCTACTCATTATGTTGTTTTAAATTAAAACTTAAACCAGTAAATATAGTATATAGAGTGTGTGTGGTTTCACCTGTACAGGGGGAGAGAGAGAGAGAGAGAGAGAGAGAGAGAGAGAGAGAGAGAGAGAGAGAGAGAGAGAGAGAGGTACCTGGAGCGGGTGTGTTGGGCTGCGTGTCGGCGGGGGTGCCGGTGGACGGGGTTTTCCCGGGCGAGTCTGGCTGAGCCGCGGCCTTCTTGCTCTCCTCCAGCTCGGCCATCCAGGGCATCGACCACTGACCATTCACGTGCTCAAACTCCTGAACCTGGAGGACGTGAAGAGCACACGGTCGGCATGACGACGACTCACCTCGCACACCCATCAAACTCAGAACAAGACGTCACCTAGGACGTGCAGCACTTGGGCTGCATATAGTGTTTGGTTCCATTAGCAGTAAGTTTCTTATATAGTTTAAGAATCAATTAAATGTTAGAACATACAAACACAGAAAACCTAAAGATGCCAATACCAGTTTACCAGCTTTTACTTCAATTGCTTGTTTGGCCACCAATTCTTTTTTTGTTCTCTCTCTTGTACCTAAACTGCAAATCAATTTAAAATAAGATAGAAGGTAAGCCTTTATTGATCCCCAGAGGGAAAAGTCAGGTGCTGCTGCAGCAGCACAATGAGTTAATGAAATAAATACAGATAAACAGAAGAATAAAACATAAGAATGAAAACAACCTTTTTAGAGCTGCTTTTAATGTTTGATTCATGTGTGTGTATTTTAGTGTGTAGATTTCTTCTTCTAGAAAGCGCTATACCAATAAAATGCATTATTATTATTTAAGAGGTGTACACAACCAGTATAAGAGTAGAAGTATGTGTTATATAAAGTTAAGCATTTTTATTTTATGAGATTAGAAGCGACTCAACATTGGCCTTTTCTGATTTTTGCTGATCAAATCTTTATCAAATCACCAATTACTTGTTCAAAAATGGTGGGAGATTCATTTTTGTGGCTAGTTAGGAAGAACAAAACTGGACTTGGTGAACACCATCTGAGCTGAAACCGTTTCTAAAAAGTTGCAAAGTGTTTTCTTCACATCTTGTTGTTACAGACGATGTCCAGCTGCTTTATTCGGTCTTTTTGCTGTCGTCGTTTTCTCTCTTATTCTAACAACTTAAGTCAAACAGAGTATAATAATAAAAAAAAAAAAAAAGGCAAATCTGCGTTTGTTACCTTCTTGCGAATAAGTGACATAACGCCGATACGGGTAAGGACGTGTTGCCGCGACAACCCTTCTCTAGGGACGCCGTCGGCGAAGGTCTCGGCCCCGTCGGCTCCGGGCTCACAGAGGTGACGCATGAACAGAGAGACGTACGCCCTGAGGGGACAGAGAGGAGAAAGGGTCCCAATAAATATAAAGTCACATATTTTAGTCAACTTCAAACCTTGAATTAGTACGTTAAAGTCTCTGGAGGGACATTTAAAACTGCTTATTTACAGAGTTAGACGGTTCATATTTTTGTCAGGAGGCATTGTGGCGTTTTCTTACTTGAACTCTTTCTCAGATTTCCCTCGCAGGTCTCGGACCAGCCACTGGGTGGTGAAAGCATCCTGGGGAGGCATCCCATAACGCATCACTGCATTCAGGAAGGCCTTCCTCTGCCGAGAGTTGAAACCCAACACCTGGGGGAGGAAAGGAAAGGAAAGCAGATCGGGCTTTATTTCTCGAAAACCAAAACGCCGCCATACTTCTGCACCGTGGGAATCCACCGCAAAAACAAAGTCCTGCAGCCGCTCACCTCGATGTTGCCTCCCACTCTGGCCAGCAGGGGGGGCAGCGGTTTGTCTTTGTCGTTCCTCAGGCCCTTCCTGTTCGGCCGGCGAGAGTTGGCTGCGGAGAGGAAAACAGATGTGGCGATTATACAGACAGGCGGGAGTGCGGCATCAATTATATTTCTAACTCTTGTATATAAACGTGCGACACATCTGGTCCCCCTTTCTTTTACTGTTTGTGCGTTTATTGTACTTGCTGTTTATAAAAAGGTGTTTTATGTTTTAGGAGCGTCCGAAGATGAGTGAGGGACAATAAGTTCCCTGATGGTAGTCTGTCTATACACAGGTGCGTCTAACTGTCGCTGGGATACATTCAGACACTGATATTACACTTTTCCAAACATTAGCTTATAACGTCAATATTGTTCAAGGTTCTTTAACTCTAGACAGACAAACACAGATAATAGCTCTTACCTTCTGTCCGCTCATCAAAGTCCTCGTCTCCCTCCTCAGACGCCACCGAGTAATCTGATTGGCCGTCAGACTGGTCATCCTGCCAATCGGCTGTGAGACGAAAAAAAAAGAGATTGTTTTGATCCACTGTCCAATCAGACACCAAGACTACTGAACTATATTCATGATTAAAGGGACCAGTATGCTTTACCAGAAGTGCTTCTTGTACGATCAAACAGCCCCCCCCACCCCCCCTTTTAACCATTGTGTTTAATCCAGCTACTCGCTAGCGGAAGGCTAACATTACCGCCCTGACGAGTGTAGTGTTAGCTAGCGTCACGGGCAGCGATGCTTCCGTTTGGGAGCATCAGAGAGAAGCGCAAGTTTATCAGTGGCACCGAAATCCGCGTTGCTATTCGGTCCGGTAGATACCGGTCGTTAAGGCACCGGTGCCGTATTAGCACCGGGTCTCGGTACCTAACCCTAATCTTCGTACAAACTAGTTTTAGAGTATAACCCGACCCTGATATCAACAGAGCTCCAGGGCTCCGTACGGCATTTCAGGCACCGAATGCCTGGTCGACTCCTTTACTTATTTGTTAATTGGATATTCTCAGATTTAAAAGTTTAGACCGTTACGTCTAGCTTTGATTTTTATCGAGTGTCAAAATAGTTGCCGCTTGTTTTTAATAGTCGAAAACGAAATCGATTAATCGGTTTATCTTTGGAGCTCCACTTGTGACAAAGCATTGTGAAATCACTTTTGTTTAAAAAATCTGAATGCTACTAGTAAAAAAAAGCTAAAGATTACCTCTGTCCTTACCTCTGTCTTCCTGAGAGCCGTCGTTGTAGTTGACCTGCTTGCGGATACGTTTGCCTTTGCCCAGGTTGCGGGCCAGATCCTCCTGCTGCTGCTCGTAGTGGTGACGCAGCAGCTTCTCCCAGTAGTCCGGATCCACGCTCTCCTCCTGCTTGATGATCTCCCGCTGCACCTCCTCCTCCTGAGCGACAGGAAGAAACGATGCAGAAACACGGAAAGGGTTGGAGCAGGTAACAAAGGACCAGAGGGCACAACTGGGATCAAGCAACACTTACATTACATTAACCCTTTCAACTCCGCACATCTTGAACCTTTGCGTGTTGGGAGGTCATTTCTCTGGAGTATTATCAAAATGCTTCATATCCCTAAAATCAGTACAACCTAAGCTAGAAAAGGTTCGGTAAGTCAATAAACCTTTCTAATTATTAGGAAGTATTGAATTTGTGTCATAACTTTTAAATGGGACACATGTTCAGCAAATTTTACTAAATAAAAAACATATTGATCCAAAAGATTTTTAAATGAAGAAACACTGTTTTGGCTTTTATTTTAGATGTTTTTTTTTCTCTTTCAGGATCATGTAAACAATGATTTCCCGCGGCCATTACTGGGGAACTACTCTGTGGCCACCGCTAGTTATCATTACGTTTTAGACCGAACGTCACGTAACGTGCCGCGTCATCATGATTAGGATTCAGCACCGAGAACCAGTTCCATTTTGGAATCGATTCAAAACCAAAATTCTAAATTTAACACGCGCAAGTTTTGGTTTCCGTAGCAGCCGCCGTACTTCCAGGCGCTTGTCGCGTTGCAGCCATGGAGCACAGTAAGCGGCGCTGTAAAGTGTGGCTTTATTTTACATTGAAAAGTCCGGTAAAACTGGACATTTTCCCCTTATATGTGGAATAAGCACGTGACCCGTTTCAACTCAACCCCTCAAAGAATCTGAACAAATAAGAACAGGAATCGAAAGGAAGAATCGTAACCATAATTGGGCAAACAGACGGCCAACACTAATCACGATTGTACAACGTAATGACAGGAAAGACAGAAGCCTTAAGCGAGCGGTATACTCGCCATTCCCGACCTGTTGCACGACTGTGTGACGTCATGGGAGCGCCCTAACTATTTACTCCCGCGCGTGGTGGTCGCGACACTAGTTGCAGTCTTCTCCTGAACAGAGGTGGCGCTAATGAGGAAAGGCTACCGACTATTTCTATGGACTAGAAGAAGAAGGAAAAAGGTAAACAACGGCAGAACTGGCAGCAGCATTGAACTCATCGTAACCCAGCAAGTTTACAAGAGAGACTTGCAGTCACTCTCAGAGTCCTGGCATCCGGGTGCCCTCGAACTCGTCCATGCTTCCCTGTTTCCGCTTTGTCGTTAGCCGCTGGGAAAAAAAATAGAACGGTGACCTCTGGTCGCGCACTTTAAATCACGGCACGCCAGCGAGATCTACGTCATTTTGACGTCACATTGTTAAGTGACAAGTCGGGAACGGCGACCGTAAAGAGGCCTTTAGCTTTCTGCTGCAAAAATAACCGACGCTCTAGCGTTAGATCAATTTAAAACAAGATCATGTAAACAACAATCTTCTCTCAGCAATGTCAGATTTATGCTCTAGAAATAAATCACACAGGATGTCTAAACACATCTTCAATGCACAGGCGCTCACCTCCTCCTCCTCGTCTTTGACCACGTACTGAGCAACCTTGAAGGAGCTCAGGTACTCGTTCATGCTCTGCAGCTCCGGCTCGTCGGTGTCCCTCTGGTTCCTGTCCAGCAGAACGTCGATGGCCTTGTCGTCGTAGTGAATGACGCTGCTGTCCTCCTCCTTGCTCTTGTTCTCACCTGAACACACAAACGTCATAAAATGGGTCTCACTTCTCACCGTCTTCACGCGCCAACTGAAATGTTTCTCTTCTCTTTCTCTTCCTCCCCCGAGATATCTGCCACTGCCTAGGCACTCACGTTCAAACTCGTCCTTGAAGAGCTGCTCCGTTCCAAACTTCAGGATGTCGTCCAGCTCCTGTTTGGACATGGAGCCAGTCTTGGATCCGAGACCGGGTCGGACCACCAGGTGAGTCAGCATCATCTTTTTCTTGGCAACCTGGATAGAACACAGAAGGAAAGATGGGGAGGTAGAACACAAGAAAGAGCAATTTGTTAATATACCAAATAAAAAAATAAAGAAAAAAAAGGAGTGTCAAATGTCTGATAAGTTTTGCTCTTTAAGCGGCTATAAAAACTTTAACATGTAGCTAACTAGGGGCAGATGTTTCCAGGGGTTTGTCCTAGAGTTGCAGTAGAAACCAATAAAAAAAAATTAAAAAAAAAACAACTTCAGAGCCAAACTTCTTCAGCGTTTTCCCTGCCAATATAAGGTTTAGGCACAGGATCAGAAAGACGAATAAATGTAACTAAAAGACTTTCCTCACATCTTATGATTGTAGCTGGACCTCTTTAGCAAGTTTTGTCTGTAAGCTATTTAAATGTTATTTTATTTATTTATTTATTTATTTATTATCGGCTCTAGGTTTTCCAACTTTATAGAACAGAAATGAAAAAAGAAAAAAATAAGACTCCAAACTACCACAAAAGACAACTACAAAGAGATGGCAAATGACCACAGAGACCCAAAACAACCTCAAAGAAAACAAAAATGACCAAAAAGAGACAAAATCCCTAAATGTATTGGGAAATTGCATTTTTTTATATTGAAAAAGGTCAAATGTTTTTGAGGAATGAAATAATTCCTGAGTCTGCAAAAATATGCAGACTCAGGAAAAGGAACATTAACAGTGTTTTCCCTAAGTCACTCGCACAAAACAGTAGCCAGATTTAAGCATCTGTTTGTCAACGCTTGCTTGACCGAAGAAAGGGTTTATTTTTTGGGGGGGAGGGGCGGTTTCTGTGTGTTGCACCTGTGCAATTTACCTGAGTAATCCTCTCCTCCACAGAGGCCTTGGTGACGAAGCGGTAGATCATCACCTTCTTGTTCTGGCCGATACGATGAGCTCTGCTGAAGGCCTGGACACAGACGGAGGAGGAGTTAGGAACATTTAAAACGACAGCTTTACAACAAACTATGAATAAGAAAGGGGTCTCTGGAACTTTTCAATGAATGTCAGAGGGAAATAAAACTTCCCTCTTAAAATAAACATGAACAATACTACATTGTTGTTGATATTTATTGGGACAGAAAAATGTACAAATTCAGCATAGATGTTTTTGAGTTTTCCCCCAAAAAAAGCAAGACAATAAAACTCTGGAGCGCATATACAACTTCTGCTCTAAAGCTTCCCTTTATTCTCAATAACAACGGGTAGCGTTAGGCGGTGTAGCAGTAGCCCTGGTTTACCTGGATGTCGTTGTGGGGGTTCCAGTCAGAGTCGTAGATGACGACGGTGTCGGCGGTGGCCAGGTTGATACCCAGACCTCCAGCCCTCGTCGACAGCAGGAAGGCAAACTGCGGAGCGCCAGGGGCTGAGGAGAAGAATCAAGAGACGTTTACAGAAATCCTACAAGTACGTTTTACGTACAGCTTCCATATTAGTGACCTGGAACTTTAACCACAGATTAAAAAAGAAGAAAAGACCAGATTAAAACCATTCAAGTTTGTGAAGTTAAGAGTAAACGTTTTAAAGAGTCACGAGATGGAAGACAAAGTAAAATTCAGGGATTTTTTTTTGTGCCCTCAGTCTCACCGTTGAAGCGATCGATGGCTTCCTGTCTCATCCCTCCGGTGATCCCTCCATCGATCCTCTCGTACTTGTAGCCCTCGTTCTCCAGGAAGTCCTCGAGCAAGTCCAACATCTTGGTCATCTGTGTCAAAACACAGAGGAGACAACGTTGGTTAGGGAAAAGCTGACGACATTTCTGACTTTTTTTTTCAGTTCCAGTTCCTACTGGAAATAATAAAAGCCACTTGTAAGTCACAGGCAGAGTCTGTAACATGAAGAAGTATTTCTACCATTTATGTTCAATTTTAGATTAGGTTTTTATTTGACTTTGAGCGGATTCAACCGCGAAAGAAAATATTCATCTGGTCGAGACCGATCACTTCAAAAGAGAAAAGACAGGATAGGACAAAAAGGAATCAGATATTTAAATTGGTAAAAAAGGGAAAAAGAAAGATTATTAATTAAGAGAAAGAATTTACGAGCATGAGCGTAGGTTTTATAAGTCAGTGCTGGGAGGTAAAAGAAAGGTCTGGTCTCTTACCTGAGAGAAGATGAGCACTCTGTGTCCTCCGTCCTTTAGCTTCCTCATCATCTTCTGCAGTAAGAGCAGTTTGCCGGCAGCCTTTGTGAGAGCGTTGCCATCGTACATCCCGTTGGGCATCTTTGGAGCTTCCTGTTTGGAGTGACCAATCAAACATTTAGGTTCTGTGAACTCTGAAATGACTAAAGAGGAAGCTTGGCTTTAGAAAAGGAATGCTTTCTATAAGGGGCTGCAACTAACGATTATTTTCTTGGTTAATGGATCAGTGGTTTGTTTTATAAAATGCCAGAAAATTGTGAAAAATGTCCATCAGTGTTTCCCAGACCCCAAGATGACGTCATAAAGCATCTTGTTTTGTCCCCAACTCAAAAGATATTCAGTTTACTGTCAGACGAGTGAAGAAACTAGAAAATTTTCACATTTAACAAGCTGGAATTCCTTACTTTTTCATTTAAAAAAAAAAAAATGACTCAAACCGATTGGCAAAATAGTTGGCAATTAATTTGATAGTTGACAACTAATAGGTTAATCTTTGCAGCTCTACTTTCTATTAAAATAACAATCTACATCCATTAAACAAGTCTGACATATTGAGTCTTGATTTCATGAGTTCAAATTGAACACATCCTTCAGATTAATTGCGGAGAAGAAGTAATATTTGGGTCGTACAATAGCAGCCGCGGGGAAGAGGTAGGGGTGGTTGCAGCATTTCTTGAGGTCCATGACGACGTTGAGTAGAGAAACCTGGTTTCCTCCTCCTTTGGTGTTCAGAGCCTCAAAGTTTTTCGTCAGGATGAATTTGTAGTACTTCCTGCAAACAGACGATGCACACATTTACCCTTTTTCTTTCTGAAAAACGCCCTTCTCCCATTCGTTCATCACTCGGATCTTTTTGAAACCAACAAAAAGAAAGCGGGACTCACTTCTGCATGGGGCTGAGCTCCACTCGGACGATGAGCTCCGTCTTGGAGGGCATGTGTTTGAAGACGTCGGCCTTTAGCCTCCTGAGCATGTGCGGACCAAGCATGTCGTGCAGCTTCTTGATCTGGTCTTCCTTGGCGATGTCGGCGAACTCCTCCAGGAAGACCTCCAGTTTACTGCAAACGCAGGAGGCAGACACAGACCGGTGAGGCTTTCCTGCTCAACCGTACGGTCACAACTACAGACGCCAGCCGCTGTGAAGGTTTGTTTTTTTGGCTAAACCTTTAACAACTTCAGCAACATTTTCTTACAACCCTCAGTTTCTTTGTGTTTTTTGATTGGGAGAACAACAAAAGATACAAATCTGAGAGGTTGCATGTAGCTAAACAGTAGGGGTGCACGATTCAGAAAATGTCAAGATTCAATATTTTAGGCTCAAGATTTGATTAAAAATCGATTCGATAAAAATAAATAAAACGATTCACAGTATGTAAATGTAGTTACTTTTCCCATGTGATTGCAGTAGACATACAATTAAATTTAAATACAATTTTGTTTTTATTAAAAAAATATGAATTGATTTTTGGAATTCTATCAATCGATTTTGAAAATCGGTAGAGCTTGAACCACGGTTCGCATGTGAATCAATTCTTTTTGCAGACCCCTACTAAACAGGATAGAAAAGCAGAAGAAAAAAAACCTGCTTTACTGCAGCACAAAATTTGTTTTACTTTTGAATTACTGGATATTTTTTAACCTTTTAGACACATATGCAAAGTCACATGGAAGTATGGAAGTAAGTACAGCAAAGTCTGCAAGTTCATTTATTGTGATTTAGAGACTTCAGCGTCTGTAAAAAATGTTTCTCTTATAATAATAATAAAAAAAAGAATATGTTATACAACAGAGTCCGCAGCCTACCTGAACCTCTCAGGCGTGAGGAAGTTGAGCAGGTGGAAAAGCTCCTCCAGGTTGTTCTGCAGAGGAGTTCCAGTCAGCAGCAGTTTGTGCTGCAGAGGGTAGTTGTTCAACACCCGGAAAAACTACAGCAGGGAAAAAAGAAAAGAAAAAAAACAACATGTTTACAACCGTTTCAGATTCAGTCAAACGTCAGTAACAGCCGTCCGCACACGTCTTCTCAAATCAGACGCATTTTATTCCAGCCAACGATTACTCCTGTTTTTGATGAAAAACGGAGAACCGTGAGTTCAAGTTAAGCATTTCCCAACCTTTTGAGACTTTGTGAAACCCTTGTACGTGAAGATGAGGCATGTCGAGATTACTTGGAAAGCCCCTTTTGTAAAAAAAAAAGAAAGGAAAATTCATTCATTCAGGTTTAATCCACTGACCCATAAGGAATTAAAAAGGTCAAAATAAGCGAAAGTTGGGCATCTTTGGAGTGACCAGTCAAACATTTAGGTTTTGTACACTCTGAAATGACTGCGAGAAAAAAAGGAATGCTTTCTAAAACGACAATCTACCTCATTAAATCAAACAATTCGGAGTCAAGTCAAAAAGGTCAAATTGAACGCATCCTTTTAAATTCATCCTTTCAAAAATCACAAGAAATAACTGTAGAAAAACTCCTCATCAAAATGTTCATTCAGATAGTAGAACTTCTGAATCCTCCATATATCCAAGCAGGATACAAATTTGACTATTTATGTAATTTATGTTTTGATTAAAAGGGTAATCATAGTGCCTGTTTGTTGTTAGGGGATTCATTACATCATCTGAACTCTTTATTCTCTCTTTAAGGGACTGTTAAATGATGATTAACCCTAGACCAGAGATCTTCAACAGGGGGTCTGCGACCCCTAGGGAGTCCAAAAAAATAAAAATAAAATATCACTGCACCGAGGGGGCTGCCAGATGTCTGCAAATATACATTAACATGCATCCAACATTTAAAAAAACAACAACAACCTCAACAACATTGATTATATGTTTACAGGCCTATAGGTCAGGTAGCCTCTTTGGTAGCCATCCACACAGTTAACCTTCTGGATTCACTGTGCCTTCCACGTGTACGTCTAACATTACAACATGATATATGAATATGTAAATAGTAGCTTAGTACTGTAGGGCACCGTAAAAAAGATCTGTGTAAAGGCTTTAGGCAGCCCAACGTTATTGTAGGCCCAGTTCATTATGCAACTCAATTGTATACAGTATATGAAGTACCTGTGGTCCCTGCTCGTCTCTCTTTCAGGTTTGGGGTCCTTGGCCTAAAAAAAACTTTGAAAACCCCTGCCCTAGACTTTAATTAACTGTGTGTGTGTGTGTGTGTGTGTGTGTGTGTGTGTGTGTGTGTGTGTGTGTGTGTGTGTGTGTGTGTGTGTGTGTGTGTGTGTACCTTGGACTGGTTGTTTTTCAGCCTGTGGGCTTCGTCCACCACCAGGCAGGCCCAGTCTATGGAGCCGAGGATCGCCATGTCAATGGTGATCAGCTCGTAGGAGGTCAGCAGCACGTGGAACTTGACTGACGAGTCTTTCTGTTGGGAGGAAATCAAAAGAGGCAAGAGATGTTTAAAAACGTATCCATGTCTATTAAATGCATTTGTTTTAGGAGTTCTCTATTCTTGGGAGTCTTGACTTACCTTCATCCTGGAGGCTTTCTTCCCCCCACGGATGGCGTTGTCCTCGAAGGAGAACTCGTTCTCTCTGATGACGGCTCGGCTGTCTTTGTCTCCGACGTACGTCACCACGTACATGTCGGGGGCCCACATCTCAAACTCTCTCTCCCAGTTGATTATGGTGGAGAGCGGAGCGCTGACCAGGAAAGGCCCCTTAGAGTGGCCCTGGAGGTGGAGATAGGAGGTCAGATCATTGTGATCATTATTAAATCAGACACTTTGTCCAAAATACAACTATCATTTTCAGAAATAAGGCAATTGTTTTTTTACACAAGAGACTGAAAAACATCCCGATAATCAATCATAGATTTAAATTCATTTGTAACATCGCCCGTACTTCTGAACTTGACCGCATTAAAACATTTGTATAAAACAGACATGTGGCACAGAGACAAGTCAATTTTGTGTGAAAGCATCAAAATAAATAAAATTAAGTTGAAAAACACTGCAGGATCTCCTGCTGCTCTGGCAGGAAGTGTATTCTGGCCTCCCGCCTTTAGGTGGCAGCAGCCGCACACACGAGCAGCATCTGTGAATGTTTACTGTTTGAGATTGAACTTAATGTCGTCAGATTTCACCTGACTTATACAAAATGGCTGGATGGCTCCTGGCCAATAGGACGACAGCTACCTATAGACAGCTACACACAGGCAGGCTTAGCCATTACTGTGGAGCAAAAATGGCATTAAAAAATTAAAAAGGTAAAATGTATTACTTTAAAAAAGGAAAATATGAAATGGATTTGATTAAGATCATAAAGGAGGACAAACTAAACAGTGAAAACTCACTTTGTGATTGAACATTATGGGTTATGCAAATGTTTCCACACACAACGAGTGCCTGAGGATGTATAACACACTACTTTACATCATAACCCAGTATCTCACAGTCACCCACCTCTTTATAGAGAGAGTACAGGAAGACGGCCGTCTGAACCGTCTTTCCCAAACCCATCTCGTCGGCCAGGATGGTGTCGGTGCCCTGAGCCCAGGAGAACCGGAGCCAGTTGAGACCCTCCAGCTGGTAGGGGTGCAGTGTCCCCCCCGTGCTGTCCAGGTACTCGGGCTGACGGTCGAACTTTATAGTCGGCTGGGAACGTAAAGAGAACAAGACGGGGACAGATTGTGAGCACAGATCAGCCACAAGGAAACTGGGAGTCGCATGCAAGGTGTGTACAGCTTTTTAAGAGTAACATTCAGAAAAAATCCCAGACTCTCGACACCTTTGTCATCACATCACACATTGTCACTATGAATGCGAAAGGTCAGAGGACGTGCGTGCATTCTGAGAGCAGATGTTCGCCCTCATGACGCTACTGCATCCGTTTGCAAGCCAGAATATTTTTTTTTATGGCTATTCTGATGCACAACAGCAGGGAGAGCACAGACAGATGACAGACAGATGACAGCTCATTGTCTACGGACTGTGACAGATATGTCAGCAAGAGGGTCAAAGTTCAAGGCACAATGTTATGAAGAAGCAGCATGTCTCAATTTGGAATAGGGCTGCACAATTAATCACAATGTTATCGGAATCGCAATACCAACTAGTGCAATATCCAAATCCCACTCTGGATTGAGCATCATGGTGCTGTAGAGACGTCCCGGCCTACAAATTGCATCCTACACACTAAAGAAACAATCTTTGTTTGGTACAGATCCTCGCAAAAATCACACCATTATTTTAAAAATTTTCAATGAAAATGAGAAAAATTATACAAAATGATCATTCCCTTCAATTTGCAAATCGCAACATCTGTTAAAATAATCGCAATTGGACATTTTCCTCATATCGTGCAGCCCTACTTTCGAGCTCGGCAACAGTTGCCGGCTGAATGGTTTTGGTACACAGTTGCTCCTGTGAGAGTCTAAAAAAGGAGGTCAAAAACAAATAAAAACTTTGGACTCACATCGACCACGGGGTTCTCAGGAGGTCTGTCGGGCCGCTTCACTCTTCCTTTCACCTTGATCTTCTTCCCAGGTTTCCCCTCGTCTCCCATCATCAGCTCTCTGAAACAAACGCGCGCGGTGAGTAGAGCTGAGTAGAGTATCTCTGCATTACGCTGCAGTTTCAAAGCTGCCGTTCTGTGGCTGTATCTCACCTGTGGTTCCAGTACTGCACCTTGTAGGTGTCAAACTCCGGTACGTCCATGTCGTCAGCCTCCCAGGTGGCCTGGTCGTACGCCAGCTCTCGCCACTTGATCAGGTAGTGGACGTTATTCTTCCTGTCCACACTGGAAAACGCACAGCAAAAAAAGGGGGGGGGGAATTTCAATTTAATCAAAGTCGTCTTCATGTTTGGCAGAGGATTCCTGACAAATTGTTGTTTGCAATCGGCCTGTGCACACGCTAAGGAAGGGTGCTGCCCGAAACGTCGGTTGTGTGGCATTAAAAAGTAGGGCGAAAGACTGCGTCATATCGCGAAAAGACACGCACATATTTAGTTGAAAGAAAATAGAATCTTTAGAAAAGTCATTCTTTTTTTAGTGGGGCCTTTTATAGTCAATTTAATGATTTGAAATGATTTCCTTTCATTAATTTTACATTCAACGAACAGTTTGTAGTATTTTAGCAAGATACCGACAGCAGCAGAAATGCAGAACTGAGTATACTTTAATATCTGTTCTATCTCAAGTATTATCATTACGGCAATATTCAACATTATTGCAAATTGCATATTTTCCTCATCCGTTGCAGCCCTTATAAAAAGCATTACATTGGAGTGCTGTCCTAGTACTTTAATCTAAGATGATTCATGACCCCAATATCTAAAGTAGACATGCTAGATTTTTGGATAAAAGCCCAAATAACTTCTGTTATACTTAATAAATCTACCAATCCTGGGATATACAGTAGTAATTCAGAACCATTAGTAGAAGAGCTTTTCTTCTTCCTGCCAGTAAAGTTGTAGCATCAAAGCTCATCTCTCAAAATGTGTGTGTGTGTGTGTGTGTGTTGTTTAACTGTGCGTGCTAACCTGTGGTTGATGATGCGGTGCATCATTAGCCACTCCCACTTGATTCCAAAGCGGAGGTATTTCTCCTCCAGCTCTGCATACATGGGGTTCTTGTTCTTCCTCTTAACGCTCTTGTCCTCCTCTCCTTCGCCAAAGTCGATGGGTGGCGGATCATCCATGTCGTTCTTCCTCTGGTAGTTTCTGAACATTACCTGACAATGAAGCTCGAGCTAGAGTGGGGGGGAGACACGAAGGTTACAACAGGGATACGAAACAGGGTCGAATAGAGTGTTTGTTTACGCACGTGCTCCACACACCTGGAGCTCCGTGACCCAGGAGCAATGCCAGTACGACATGTTGGACCACTTGGCGAAGAACTCCCTCATCGGCCGCCCTGCCAGCGGGGCGGGGTCGGGGGAATCGGCCGGTAGGTCTGGAGGGCGGGGGACGGGTGTGGGTGGAGGAGCGTCGCCCCACCGCCACGTCAGGATCTTTTGGACTTTCCCTTTCATGGGTGGACACTGAAGAAAAATAAATAATATATTAACCTTATAGTGTTGACCCTTTTCTTTCAAAATGTCCAAACTTGGCACCATGCTCACTACACTCTGGCTTGACTTTAGTGACATTGTGACAAAGCTCGGTGGATTTGCCTTCCCACTAGATCCACAAATGTGCCCCTTAGGCAACTTTACGACCATTAGCTGCACAGTTAAAAAGCTTCCAAAAAAGTAGTTTCTTACAATAGCCCTGGGCTTTGGCAGGAAGGGCATCACCATCACGTGGAAGTTGGATTCCCATCTTCCTATTGCGAGATGCCGTGTTTCAGGTGTATTCCACAAAAGGTTTACACATACTCTTATAGATGAATCCAACATTTCTCGAGATTTGGCAGCCTGTATGGATAGCTTGCCGACTAATTTAGTGGACCTAATCGGAATTGATACACCACTGGTCGTCAGGACGAGCTAAACTTAGCACAAAAAGTAAGGAAATTTGTGTTTGGTAGATTATTTGTCTGTGGCAACAATGCTTTTTGGCAATAAATCTCATACTGTCGGAAAGCCTGTTTAGTTCCGAACATGCATTTGTGGGATGAGCAGCAGCGCAGAGTGTGTGTTGCGCCCATGAATAATTTGCCAAATCGTCTCTGCCAATGCCAAACGGCTTATTCTGCCGATGACTCGTTCGGTGTTCCTTAAAGTGGGTGGGTCAGGGAAGGGATTTGGAGTTGTGTCTTTGTGAGTTTATGTACGTTTCCTTATATAGAACATTTTGAAAATACTCAAAAAAAAGAAAAAAGGGAAAGAAATTGCATCGTGCGAGAATGCCAACAAAAGGTCGCTACTTTTAATACGACTTGGCCTCGGCTGTCTCCAACGACCATCTGTTATAACAGCCAGGAGCACTAACGAAGGAAGCGGCCTAGATCGTCCCCACAGAGGTTAGATAGCTTGGTTTCCCCTAGCGTTCAGTCAGAACTGACGAATTCTCTTGGATGAAATGCCTCAGGCAACTTTATCCAGTTGCCCTTAAAACATTTTTTTTTTTTTTTTTTTTTTTTTTTTTTTTTTAAACCTTTCTTGGATATCTATGACCTGGATGCCAGATTTTTATCTCAGGATTTCTCAAATCTCCATAATATTCCAGGATTTTCATGACTATACCACTTTGTAACATCGAAAAAATATTCAGCTGCTGTGGTAGAAGATGCAAGAGGAATGCAATTAAATCTGCTTCACGTGTCCCTGGTTACACTTCATGTACCTCTGCTATGGTTTCTTGAGTTGTGGAACGAAACCATGATTGTTAAAACCCCACTAATCAGGCCATGCTGACCCAAACAGGCACAGAAATAACTCCTGGATCCATTTAAAGCAGCGGCGGGGCAGACAGAGCACAAATAACAGGATCAATGACATATCTCCCCCCCTCCGAAGTCAGCTGCCACGACTGACAGGTCGAAATCACCGCCCTTTGACCCGGGGTGGGTGGGTCATCTGCTGGCGACTCACCGTGCAGCGGGGGCAGATCCACTCGCCGTTAGGGATCTCCGGCAGTGGCGGGTTGAGGCAGTGGATGTGGTACGACGAGGGGCACGAGTCGCAGCAGAGCAGCTCGCCTCCGTCTTTGCACACCCTGCAGAACTCCATGTGGTGGTCGTCCTCCTCCATCTCTCCAGTCTCGCCGAGGTCCTCCTCGCCTTCGGACACCTCCTCCCTGGCCTCCCACTGGATGCCCTCCTTCTCCTGGAATGAAATGGAAAAGCTCGTGAAAACAAAAAGTTCCTGTTCTGTTCAACTGCAGCAAAAAAAAAAAGAAATCTTCATTTGAGGGTTTTGATCCTCGTTTAATGTCTTTAAGACGTTTTATTATCATTATGTTGAGACCATTTGAGACGCTCGGACCTGCCCAAACCGTCTGCTGAGCCTTTCTACTCCTGCAACTTTATCTGAAGTCTCTTTTTCCAGCTCATACTTGGTTTGAGTTTGTTGTAGTTTCGAGACTTAGGGGAGAAACTATGGCCCCGTTTTTAAAATGTGTCTTAAAAATGCGATCAGATCGCAAGTAGACAGCGCTAAATAGTAAGCCACCAAGACGCACTGTGACCCCATAACTCAAACCCTTTGCTGGGATAGCGTGGGACGCATTTGACCGCGCATCTTTTGTTGTATAAACGCGAACGTGTGCTGACAGGAAAACGAGCCATCGGTGCGGGAAGGTGGCGGTTGTTTTTGTGAGAGCGCGCCAGCGATCCATGACCTGCCCGTTTTATAACTCGCACCGTTTTGCCCGGAGATGGGTTGGATTCTGCAGATAGCGATTTTCTCCAGCCGTACCGACACAAACGGCAACATGACTGGCGATAGCGTGGACGTTTATAACTGCGCGCCAGGTCCTTTAACGTTCTATCGGGAAGTGATGTAGGCCGATCTGAACACGAGTGGTCAGCTGGGGGGGACACGGTAGACACAGGAGTGAAAATGTGTCTCGGCTGTCCACTCGTGTTGGTATCACCTAAGTGGAAATGGGGTCTTTGTGTGTTTGGAACCTACTGAACATGAAATGCACAAAAAGTGGATTACACTGCAGTCAATGTTTGAGAAGGGTCTTTTTTTTGCCTCGACTTGCAAATGTTTAACACTCAAAAAGATAATTTGTAGGTATTCCTTTCCTTACTGGTTTTAAAAGCTGCATTACAGTAAAATGATGTACGTTTCTGAAATTACCAGACTGTTCTAGCTGTTCTATTATTTGCCTTTTCCCCCACTTAGATTATAGATAAATAATCATCAGTAATGTCTAAGTGTGAAGATATTTTGTCAAAGCACCAATTGTCGACACTAGAATATCGCCGCAATATAGATAGAGGTATTTGGTCAACAATATCGTGGGGTCTGATTTTATCCCTATCACCCAGGCCTAAGAGTATATGTGGGTTGCTTACACAGTGTGGGCAGCTCCAGGTGCCCTCGGGGGCTTTCTCCATGTCGGGGTCCAGGCAGACCATGTGGTACGCTCTGGGACAGGTGTCACACAGGATGATCTCTCCCCCCTGCTGGCAAACCTCACAGTAGTCCTGGTGGTCGGTCTCATAGCCGTCGCCCTCCTCCGCTTCTGATTTAGAGAGAAAACTTTTTTATTTCCAAAAACACCTCCGAACATCTCACATTTAACCCGAGACACTGGGGTGTGATATGTGCGGCGGCTCCAGGCTTAGCGTTTGTGACATTTGTCTGTGTGCTGTTGATGTTTGTGAGAGGAAAACCCACTCGGTGAGTCATATCTCCCCAATAACACATTTCCTCATCGACACCGACAGACTGAAATTGAAGCGCTTCACGGTGAAAATATAAAAACGTCCATTTTGGCGGGTAAAATCCATCTTTATTGCTCGTTCCTCAATATTTGGCTGAAACGTTTAATAGCAAGGTTAAATAAAAGCTAAAACTCACAATAAACAAGTCTCACGTTTTTGTCAGAGAAGTTGTAGTATTTCTTAAGGATGTATTTGCCAAAATACACACAACGTATGTTGCGTTTCCTTCCAAAATGTCAGATTTCAAGGGTTATATGTTCGCCTTAAGTTCACCTTGGGTCCTCAACCAAACACAACAGCCGTTGAAATTATTTCCACAGAACCTCAATTCATCCATGACGTGGTCTGAGCGGCTACAGAGGATGTGCAAGTAGGCGACAACCCAGACCAAGATGTCGTCTTTCTAAATATACTCATAATTCAGCTGACTCACAGTGACTCATGCGCGCGCATTCATGGGCACAGGCACATACACCTCCTCCTGTTGTTGTTGTGCATTCCACTGTTAATGCTTAACCCTGCACGCAGTAATTACTGTTGGCCACTGTGTGTTTAATCTGCTAACTGTAGGCTCTATCTGCAGCCGTTCGCACCTCAGCAGGTAGAGCTCCGACTCACCACGTAGAGCGTCAAACAACCAGGGTAACGGGTTCAACTCCCGCAGGTTACACAAAACAGATTGGGTATTCAATGTCACCGCAAGAGGAGAAAAGAAAAAGAAACTGAAAGAAATAAAAAAAAAAAAAAAAAAAAAAAAAAAAAGGACAACCATGGAAAAGACAAAGAAGGATTCATTTTAGCACCGTCCCGTACGCGCGTACCTTTCTTTTTCTTGGGTTTGCTCTTGGACGGCTTCTTCTTGCTGCGGCTGCTGCGGCTGTTTGATCCCTCGGAGACGGAGACGCTGTTCATGCTACCGTCCTCAAAGTCACTGTCCACTTCAGGCTCATCCTCCTCGCTCTGCGCAACATGAGAGACAAGCATCTTGTATTAAAGAAAGAGTTTAGGGCTGCAACTAAAGATACATTGCGTTGTGGATTAATGTGCGGATCATTTCCTCGATTAGTTGTTTATTGACGTCTATGAAATGTCAGAAAATGGTGAAAAATGTCGATCGGTGTTTTCCCAAAGCACTAAATGACGTCTTTGAATCTTGTCCTTTATCCACAACTCAAACCTAGTCAGTTAACTGTCGCAGAGGAGTGACGAAACCAGCAGATATTCACATTTAAGAAGCTGGAATCAGAGAATTTTAACTCTCGCTTCTTAAAAGGATTACTCAAACCGATTACTCCATTATCAAAATGGTTGGCGATTAACGTGTTGTTGACAAATAATCGATTCATCTGTGCGGCTCTAAAACGGTAACAACGCATCTCAACTGTATTTAGGGGCACAAGTGTTCGCAAGAAGCAAGGAGACGAGAGAGAGAGGGAGAGGCGGAATCGTACCGATGAGCGTTTCCGCTTGCTGTTGAAGCCTCCCAGTTTGATTTTGAGAGGAGCCACTTTCTTGGTCTTGGCATTATTCTTCTTGTCTTGTGGTTTAGGCGTAGGTTTTGACTTCTTGCGGGCGTTGGGACCTGCCGACACAAAACAGTAAAAAAGGCAGAGGTCAGTCACGCACAGGGCTGAGAAACATTTGAATACAAGATCAGCCGGAAATCAAACTGTGTTGTTCCCATAACAGTGATGGAAGTTACCCCAAAACGACCTCTTCTAGCAGAAAAATGTCTGATATTCAGGATGGGATATCCCCAAACCAGCTTTGATATTTCAGGTCGTGGAATATCATTTGACAATTCTATGGGTTTTCTTGTGTTCAGCCTAATTTCAGGAAGTCAGAAAGTATTGTGTGACAGACCAACAAGTGGAAGGTTTGGGGACTTTTCATGGAATTTGTTGACAATGACACAAGTATTGTAAACCTTGTCTTTTAATCCTGGCCTACAAAGCTCTGATTGGTTGGTCGTCTATCCAAATCGTGGGGAAATGACACCCACTGCCTCCTCCCTACTGTACCTTTGCCTTCCTTTGTCTTGGCCTTGCGTAGCGGTGGGGGAGGGGGCAGCTGAGGCTCTACCAGGGCTGGCGGGGCTTCGGGAGCTGGGGCGACTTCCGCCACCATGGTGTCGACTGCCGCCGGTACGTTGGCGGTGGCCAGGGCTGCGTTGGCAGCCGCGGCTCCTCTCAGGGGGTTGTTGGTGCTGAACTCGCGCCACTTGGCGCCCAGAACCATCATCATCTTGGACACGGCGATCTTGGGGTTCTTGGCTGCGATGAGGGGCCTGGAGGGGAGGGGAAAGGAAAACCCACATTTAAAAAAATACAGTCTGGTGAACCAAACACAATCGCAGTGGACACATTTTGACGATTGCAGATTTCGGCAAGTGCAACATTAGCTACGTTTCACTTCCAAAACCGGTCATAAGAGTATGAAAAAGAACAGCCAAATAGTGCAACACAGGATATTTAGACTACACAGTGACGGTACCGATGCAAAACAGCCTCGGGAAGGAACTTGTGTGTTCGAAGGTTGTTTTAGTCGTGCAAATGAAAACTCAGATTGGACAGATAGTCTAGCTAGCTGTCTGGATTTACCCTGCAGAGATCTGAGGAGCAGTTAACCATAGTCCTCAGAAATCCACAAGGAATTTAAAATGCCAACACATCCACAGAAAGTGGAAGGTGACCGACCTCTGGCCATTTATCTCCAGACAAGCCAACATTGGATTTCCCCCCAGCACATTCGGAGCTTAAGTGCAAATGAGTGTGTCTACCTGACGAATTGGCTGAAGGCCTTGTAGTTGGTTAGAGAGCGGTAGTCTTCCTCAGTGAAGAGGTGGTCGATGTCCTCCATGCCCCAGTCGTCCAGCAGCTGCGATGACGACTTTGGCTCCTACGGGGAAACAAACAATAAGCTTCATTAACCAGTCATTGGTAAATTAAAACAAACAATACAGTCAACAAACCTGACAAAATATACGCGTTAAACAAAACCTGTAGGTAACCACGAAAATTAGACCCTTGGTTCTAAGGCCATCTGTCCAATCTATACAACTAACTTAATAACTTTCACATAACATTACATGATCCGCACAGCAGCTGTAAGACGCAGTGTCACAGTACACACATCTAGGGCTGCAACTCACGATTCTTTTCTAGATTAATGGATTAGTTGTTTGGTCTATAAAATGTCAGAAAATGGTGAAAAAATGTGGATCCTTGTTTCCCAAAGGCCAAGATCACATCCTCAGATGTCTCGTTTTGTCCACAACTCAACAGATATTTAGTTTACTGTCAAAGAGGAGAGAAGAAACTAGAAAATGTTCACATTTAACAAGTTGGAATCAGAGATTGTTATTCTGTCTGAAAACACGGCACAGCGGGTTTTCTAACAACCACTTTAACTCAGTAAGTGAGGAGTTACAGTGGGGGAAATAAGTATTTGACCCCTTGCTGATTTTGCAGGTTTGCCCACTTACAAAGAATGCAAAAATCTACAATTGTAATCATATGTACATTCTAACAGTGAAAGACAGAATCCCAAAGAAAATTCCAGAAAATCACATCATATGAATTTATTAAAATTGATAACCATCTGATGAGGAAAAACAAGTATTTGACCCCCTGGACAAACACCATGTTAATATTTTGTAGAAAAGCCATTATTGGCCAGCTCAGATGTCAAACGGTTTTTATAGTTGGTGACAAGGTTTATGCACATTTCGGCAGGGATGTTGGCCCACTCCTCTCTGCAGACAGCCTCCAAATCATTCAGGTTCCGAGGTTGTCGCCTGGCAACTCAAATTTTAAGCTCCCTCCAAAGATTTTCAATCGGATTCAGGTCTGGAGACTGGCTAGGCCACTCCAGAACCTTGATGTGCTTCTTCTTCAGCCACTCTTTTGTTGCTTTGGCAGTGTGCTTAGGGTCGTTGTCGTGCTGAAACACCCATCCTCGACCCATCTTCAGTTCTCTCACTGAGGGAAGGAGATCTCGGTCCAGAATTCCACGATACATGGCCCCGTCCAT
The DNA here is from genome assembly GCF_004354835.1 of Perca flavescens. Classification (NCBI taxonomy): domain Eukaryota; kingdom Metazoa; phylum Chordata; class Actinopteri; order Perciformes; family Percidae; genus Perca; species Perca flavescens. The sequence continues at coordinate 8,420,142 of NC_041344.1, read as the reverse complement.
CCTCCCCTCAATACGATGGAGTTGTCCCGTCCCCTTGGCTGAAAAGCACCCCCAAAGCATGATGTTGCCACCACCATGCTTGACGGTGGGGATGGTGTTCTTTGGGTTGTACTCGGTGTTCTTTGCCCTCCAAACACGACGAGTTGAGTTGAGGCAAAAAGTTCTATTTTGGTCTCATCTGACCACATCACCTTCTTCCAGGCCTCTTCTGAGTCGTCCAGGTGGTGAATGGCGAACTTCATGCGGGCCTGTACATGTTTCTTCTTGAGCAGGGGGACCTTGCGTGCGCTGCAGGATTTCAATCCATGACGGCGTAGTGTGTTACCAACCGTTTCTTTTGTAACTGTGGTCCCAGCTGCCTTCAGTTGATTCATCAGTTCCCCCCCTTGTGGTTTTGGGATGATTCCTCACCGTTCGCATGATCAGTGACACCCTACGAGGCAAGATCTTGTGTGGAGGCCTAGATCAAGGGAGGTTGGCGGTGGTGTGGTGCTTCTTCCATTTCCTGATAACTGCACCGACAGTTGATCTTTTCTCTCCAAGTTGCTTTCCGATTCTCTTGTAGCCCATCCCAGCCTTGTGCAGATCAACAATCTTGTCCCTGATGTCCGTAGAAAGCTCTTTGGTCTTGCCCATGGTAGTGATGTTGGATGCTGGTTGTTTGGGTGTTGACAGGTGTCTTTTATACAGGTAACGAGGTGAGGCAGGTATATTTGATGTAGATAATTGGTTCGGATTGGGGCTGTGTCTTAAAGAAAGACTAACTGGCTTGTAGGAGCCAGAATACTTGCTGTTTGTCCAAGGGGTCAAATACTTGTTTTTCCTCATCAGATGGTTATCAATTTTAATAAATTCATATGATGTGATTTTCTGGAATTTTCTTTGGGATTCTGTCTTTCACTGTTAGAATGTACATATGATTACAATTGTAGATTTTTGCATTCTTTGTACGTGGGCAAACCTGCAAAATCAGCAAGGGGTCAAATACTTATTTCCCCCACTGTATCAACATTAATCTGATCAGTTGATTAGGTGACCAGAGTGTGGAGGAGAACCTGGTTTAGCGGACGAGCCCTAACATATGAAAAGCTGTTGCTGCCCATAATTCAACATGCGCTATAGAGACAACATGACTGGTGCCAATTATTGTTATTCACAAACAAAACACATTTTACATCAGAAGCAGATCACGCTTTGGCTGTGGGATGAACACGTGGGACCCGTTGTGGCTTTCCATTTTGGATCTGGAGCAATAAGTCTAAACTGCACAGTTCCTGTGTAGACTTTTTATAAAAAAAACATTAAATTAAATAAAATAAGGAAACGTTGCCATCCACCTCCCACAAAAACACCTTTGTTCTCTCCCTGTGCGTCAGCAACAGCCATTATTTCTACCTCCCCATATACAAAATGATTATGACCCAGATATCAGAAGCACGGGCTTTCCACAACAGCTTTTTACCTGGAATTAATGATTGTTATAGTTAATTTCAGAAATGATTTTCGACGAACTTGACCGGACCACATTTGCAGGGTTATGAGGTTTTAAGTGTCTGGTGAAGAGGGCCTGAAATTAGCAACCAGACAACTGCAACAAAAATAAATATTTGATAAGTTCCATTTGGATTTACCTGCCACTCTTAGTTTCAAAAGATAATTAAATGGCTTGGTGATAAAATTACTAATTTAGTGCCAATACGGTGGATTATGTTAGTTTGTCAACAAACTGATGACATTTCTGATAAATGACTTAAATCATTATCACTTAAAGTAAAAAACAGTTTTAAGATTTATCGATATACTTTGACCCTATTGTCCAACTTTCACTTCTGACAGAGTCACTCCTATCAAAGCAACAAAAGGCTGAAACTATTAATTGCATTATATGTAAATCTGCCAATTATTTTCTTGATTAACGCAACAATTTGGTCTACAACAACATAGTGAAAAGCTCAAGATCACGTCTTCAAACAGCTCCGTTTTGTTATCCAAAAAACAAACAATTTCTAGTTTACGATCACAAAAAGACAACAAAAAAGCAGCAAAACCTCCCAATTTAGCAGCGGGAAACACAAAAATGTTCGGCATCTTTTCTTAGAAAATGGCTCAAACGTCAGAATCGATAAAACACTAATTGCTCGGCTGAGCTGCTAACCTGCCATTTTTCTCTGTCCATTTTCTACCTCCCGCAAATATTTTTTTGGCAAATTAAAAACCAATTTTTCGCAGCTTTAGCCCCTCAAAAGTTTAAAAACACCCCGAGCAGGTGAGCAGTAGTTTCAGCCACTACCAGTCTAATGTAAACCGCACCACCGGCCCTTTCGCCAAAAACCTGCTGCCAATTTCTTCGTCCTACAGAACTGGCTGCAGAATGGATCGAGGGCGGCTCTGACAATGAATCAAAAACGTGTTTATCTAACCAAAAGGAAAAGGGTCAAGAGCGCAGTGCTGTGCTAGGTGGGGTTGCCATGGTAACAGCAACACAGACACACACACACAGGCCCCCTATTGGCCGCTGGGCTTCGAGTCCACCAGACATAGCTCTTTGTTTAACCATCTCTGTTTGCTCTTTGTTTGTCAAACCGGACCGACTCCTTCACAGGTACACGGTCGACAGGCGCTCATCATGGATGGATAAATATATATATATATATATATATATATATATATATATATATATATATATTTTTTTTTTTTTAAGTGAGGACCATCCCAGCGGTTTGACATGTTTTGGAAGACTTAGGTGCACATTTAGGGGTTTAGGTGTCCTTTTATGAAAATGTGACGTTTTTCAAATTGGAATACATTTTTTTTATAAAATTCACCCATTATTACTACTATATCTGTGTCTAAAACGTTGGAAAACCTAGAGCAGATAATAAGTGAATAACACTCAAAAAGCTTACAGACAAAACTTCTCGGAAAAAAAGTCAACCATCTATAATCATTAGATCTGAGAAAAGGCTTTTAGTTGGTTTTGATGCTCACATTAAATTTGACATTAATTCGGCTTAGGTGCTGCCCAAAATGGCTCGGGGGCTGCACCTAAGTCTTACAACGATTGGGAAAACCCTGCTTTACATCCCTGCTGGTTATTTTGCACGATGATGCTATGCTTTACACATTTTACTGTACCTTTATTTTTTTTTATTTTTCCCACCAGTCCAAGAAGCATATTGGGGACATTTGTGTTCCAACATACACCGAAAACTTCCAATCCTTCAACATGACGACTGTCTCAAAGTCCCATTATCGACACAAGGTAATAAAGTGGAGACCTTTTAATTCAACCCGTGCTAAGTCAAACCACCATACCACAAAAGACCAACCGCCACATCCTACATGTACAAGTGCTGAATAACATCCGAGAGAAATGAATACTGCTGGTCATATTGACCGGGGGGTCCATCCTCCCTCCCTACGTGCTTCAGTCTTCCCTTCAGTCAGAGCACAGGCCCGAGTGCTCTGCCGTGCGCCGACACGTTTACTTCCGAATCATAGTGACCAGATGCTACCAAAGCATCTCACTTTAAAAAAAAATTTGCGCCTCCAAAACAAGTTCAGCTGGGCTTTTTTTTTTTCTTCAAAGAAGCATTATGAAAGTTACACAAGCGACTGTCCAAAAGAATGAGAATTTGGTCGGACAATCGCACATCGACTAACTAACCGAAAAGAAGCCATTAGCCCAAGAGAAAACATGAATGAAAATGAACATGAAAATTAAAATAGCCCCACATCACATGCCCTTCACCATAACTAGAGATTGGCATGGTTTTATTTCAGTTAGCCTAATAGCTTGATTTGCATTGAGAGATGATTTTATGGAAAGTACCCCATGCCAATCTCTGGGTATGGTGAAGGGTATGTGATGATGTGGGGGATATGGTGAAGGGTATGTGATGATGTGGGGGTATGGTGAAGGGTATGCAACGATGTGGGGGTATGGTGAAGGGTATGTGATGATGTGGGGGTATGGTGAAGGGTATGTGATGATGTGGGGGTATGGTGAAGGGTATGTGATGATGTGGGGGTATGGTGAAGGGTATGTGATGATGTGGGGGTATGGTGAAGGGTATGTGATGATGTGGGGGATATGGTGAAGGGTATGTGATGATGTGGGGGTATGGTGAAGGGTATGTGATGATGTGGGGGTATGGTGAAGGGTATGCGACGATTTGGGGGTATGGTGAAGGGTATGCGACGATGTGGGGGTATGGTGAAGGGTATGTGATGATGTGGGGGTATGGTGAAGGGTATGTGATGATGTGGGGGTATGGTGAAGGGTATGTGATGATGTGGGGGTATGGTGAAGGGTATGTGATGATGTGGGGGTATGGTGAAGGGTATGTGATGATGTGGGGGTATGGTGAAGGGTATGTGATGATGTGGGGGTATGGTGAAGGGTATGTGATGATGTGGGGGTATGGTGAAGGGTATGTGATGATGTGGGGGTATGGTGAAGGGTATGTGATGATGTGGGGGTATGGTGAAGGGTATGCGACGATGTGGGGGTATGGTGAAGGGTATGCGATGATGTGGGGGTATGGTGAAGGGTATGTGATGATGTGGGGGTATGGTGAAGGGTATGCGATGATGTGGGGGTATGGTGAAGGGTATGTGATGATGTGGGGGTATGGTGAAGGGTATGTGATGATGTGGGTGGGCTATTTTAATTCCAAAAGGCCAAGATCCATGAAATAACTGGCCTTTAAAATTAAAAATCTGCCTGCCTCTATGGGAATTTAAAAAAAATTTTATTCCTCTTTTTAGTTAGCTTTAGCATGGGTGTCCTAATTTATTTTTTTTCACATGACTGTACGTAGGTGCGTGGAGATACAGACCCTACCCGTAGCCTGACTCAAAAAATCTTACTACACATCGCAGTGATTGGTCCGCTTGGCAGCGTTGCATTTCCGGGTTTTCCTTCTCCGCAAAGAACATGAAATCAAGGAGAGGGTTAACCTTTCCTGCTACAGATTTCCGACCGTGATCAGAAAGCTAATCCCCGTCACTCTCTCAAACACAAGCTGGCCCTGCTATTCTCTTAAAAAGAGATCGATGCACACACCAACGCACAAGTATACACTCCAGGCCACTTGCGTCGGCTATGGCGAAAGCTCTGCGTGCGGCCTCCGCACAACCCTGAATCTCTAAGATTAAAGCTGTTATCAGTGCAGACGTACGCGTTAAGAAACGTCACTGAAACGTGTTATTTTTGCCCCTCAAAAACACCCCGTCTGGCGTTCCTCACCGAGAAGTCGTCGTCATCGTCGTCGTCTTCCTCCTCGGGCTCCGGTTCCTTCTTCTTGGAGCTGCTCCGCTCGGCGCCGGAGCTGCTCCTCTTCTTTTCCTTGCCGCTGCTGGCTCTCTTCTTCTTCTTGCGCCCTGGCATGTAGTCGCTGCCCTCGCTGTCGGAGCGCTGGGCGAGGCCGCCGCCGTCTTCCGCCTCCTCCACCTTGCCCACATCCATGACCTCGGGGGAGCTGATGGGAAGCTCCTGGAACAAGGAGAGCAGAGACAGAAGTTAGCAAACTGAGACCATTATGCTCAAGAATAACGGGAACGGGACAAGGAAGCAGGTCTCTCGCTGAAATACGACTAGATTCGCTTACAAGAGCAAAAAAAATAATACTGCAAGATAAAACATTTTTGCAAAAGTAAAGATGGAATATGATATAAATTCCAAAAAGTGAAGACTGAATGTCTGTCAACTTGTAACTTAAGCATTTTCTTTAATTGCTTTTATCGTACAAGATAATAGTTGCACTTCTGATGCCTAAAATACACTGTCCTTTCTAACATGCAATAGAAAAAGTATTTTACGGGAGGAAAACTCTGGAGAATTTAATGAATAGTGGAAGGGGAAAAAAAAATAAGATAGAAGAAATCAATAGGTTAGACAGATCTGAGGTGTCTGAGAGGTTACTACAAAAAACAAAACAAAAAACGTAGGCACAACAAGGAAATAGGAGCGTAAAGTATTCAATTTTACCAAATGAGAGCAGGAAGAGCAGCATAGAGTATTTTACAATCATAAATCGTTTTGCCTACATGAGAAGATAATCAAAATCGGCGGACAGTCACGCTTTAATTGTCTGAAGCTTAACACATCCTAGTTTCAACATCCAAGGTGACGTATTTAAACTTGTTTTGTTATCGTTGCAGCTCTAATATCTAGGGCTGCCACCTCTTAGTCGATTAGTCGACTAATCGGTCGTTTTGGTCTTAGTCTAAGATTTCTTTAGTCCATTAGTCATTTTTTTTATGCTTATTCATGCTTAATTACTCATTTCCAAGAAACTTATGAGCACATTTATGGTAAACACAAGATTTAAAGTGGTGCTTTTGCAGGATTAATTGTGGAGAAACTCAGTTTTACAGAAGGTTAATTAACTACATTTATATTGTGCTTTTCTAGTCTTAACCACCTCTCAAAGCACACAGCTCTGTCAATTAAATCAACTAATCGATTAGTCGACAAAATCCTATAAGTGTTAGTCGACTAAGATTGTCTTTAGTCGAGGACAGCCCTACTAATATCCCTTAGTTTTACAGTGTTAAGGGACCACACACTCGTACACAAATATCTGCACCCTCACCTCTCTGCGCGACCGCCTCTTGCTGCCCTTGCTCTCTTTGCTCTTCTTGGCCTTCTTCTTCTTCTTCACCTTCGGAGTCTCGTTCTCGGAGATCTCCTCATCCTCGTCATCTGCAAAAATCAGGCCAGCGGAGACATTTCATGGTTGAGGAAGTGTGTGTCAAAGCATTAGGGCGTGTGACACCATTACTGAACAGGGAGCCGTAAAGATAGAGTCACTTGTTCACATATCCTGCTGTAAACAAAAACACACACTGGTGACCTTTTGGCTGGCCCGGTTTCTTAACTGAATCAACCAATCCGGCTTCTTCCACTCATACCTGGTTTTGATATACGTTTAAAAATACGTTGTATTGTTTCCATTATGGCTCAATCAAGAGGATTTTCCATTTAAGATTACTGTCATCACTAAATTACGAGAGGGATTGATTGATGTGGCCTTTTCGTGTGTGAATTAGAATGATCGGGATGCCGCATTTTTTCCTTTTGCACAGACCAACTAACTTTTCATGGTTTTCAACACAAGTCAGGGAACAAAGTCTGGACTTGAGCGGAATCGTTTAGCCCTCGGTCCACTCCTGCCAGGCTGCAACCACATTCACTTGGTGTCAAATGACATTTAAGTGGTCCATGATTAGATGGCTAGAATGAAAACCCGCAGGAGTCGCAAGAAACCAGGACTAGTAGGGGGATAAGATAGTGGTTTGGGTTACTACTCCATTTTACAAGTTTGCCCTTAAGTGCTGATTAAAAATCAGTTTTGCGCTGTTGGTTTAAACTGTAATTTACAACTGATTTGTCACTATAATTTACCACACCCTCCCACAGGCCGTATGACCGAGAGGATCCCAGTCCAGTGTTTGTTTGGCATTGCCTCAGTGGCTCTAAAGTGAAGCGGCGTGGCACTCTGAGCCGGTTAATGTAATTGACTATGGTTAAAAGTAAATGGCAAGCAGCCATTAAGATGCACCTGGCGAGGAAGACGCTTTAATGCGATGAGCTTTTTGGGTCCTATAAAAAAGGAGACAACCTGTGTGTGTGTGTGTGTGTACAACTACACAAATTTTGTTAAAAAAAATAAATAAATCCAGAGCTGTGTTACTCACTGTGATAGCAGTTTTCTACTGTTTTGTATAGAAACCAGTGCCCCCAGTTTTCCTGGAGCATCTTAATGATCCTAACAGTGGGTGTAAGTCTGTTTTGTCTGTCTGTAACCAAAACTGTAAAGCGTCTTTGGGTGTCTAGAAAAGCAACTATAAAAAATAAATGTATTATTATTAAGATCAGGAAGCAGGGCCCTGAGCTGTAGACTAGAGACTTGGACTTGAGGCAGTCGCAAAATCAAGTATTTGCAACTTGCCTTGGACTTATCTGCTCTATCACACTTGATAGCAACCAAGAAACTCCAAAGAAGCGAGGGATGGGACTATATTCTCAGCCACGCAAAAAACACTGTCAAGCTATGAAAAGGGAAATGTTCAAATACTGATGTGTAATCTTAATAAAAACGGCATATGGAAACCTGAACGACATACAATTGATTTGCAATTTTCTCACGAAAACGTCTACCTTGAGCGGAAACGAATGACTCGATAAAGCTGTTCAAATCAAAATAAGATTATTAAATTGGCAACCATTTTTATAAGGACAATCATTTTCTGGTTCCCATATCTCGGGGGTGAAGTTCTGCCTCGTTTCTCTGCTTTATATCATTGTAAAATAAATATATTTCGGCTTCTGTGCTGTTGGTTGGACAAAACAAACCTCTAAAACATATGAATTTGGAGTCTCTTTGTTTAAGGGAGCTCACTAAGACAAATTATTATCAATCACGTTGATATGGCAATAAAGCATTAAATGAATGAAAGTTAGTTGTGACTTTCTGCCTGAGTGCATGCGTATCTCAGTGGTGGAATGTAACCAAGTACATTTACTCTACTTAGGTACAATCCATTTTATGCTACTATGTACTTCTACTTATCTACATCTCAGAGGGAAATATTGCACTTTTTACTCCACTACATTTATTTGACAGCTCTAGTTACTTTGCAGATATAGAAAATGAATACAAAATATAATAGAACCTGATGTATAATTCTTGGTTAAGCTACCCTGCAGTATATAAAGTAATTAAAACCAGCTCTTGACTTGAGTAACATTGACTGCAGCATTTTCACTTGTAACAGTGTATTTTTTACACTTTTACTTAAGTAAAAGCTCTGGAAACATCTTCCAGCACTGATGCATCGAACTGCCTGTAACGATTTTGCACATATTTTGATCGGTTTACGTTCCTGTTAGCATCGTATTTTCTTAATGCAGTATGCACTTGACATGTTTATAAAAAGTCAATGCCATTTAAAGATTGCAATGCAGTTTTTAAATCGATTTTTAGCTCTTAAAGCTAACTTGCAGGACTACTTGTTCTCAATGGTTCCACCGTGTACGCAGCGCGTGCTCGTCAGTATTATACAAACTGTAAACAATGCGACCTTCGACCACACCAGTATGTTACTTGTCGTTATTTTAACAGATAAAACGGTAAGGTAGGATGCTAGATCTGTTTAGCTATATTGTAATATTTGTACTTTTTCACAAACTCAAACCGAAGGCGCCGGCCACGAGGAGTGGAACACTTCAGAACGTCATCCGCCAGCTTCCAAGCTAACTGGCTGCCTCCATCTTGTCATCGACACGTAAATAATACCGGTAGCAGGCTAACATTAGGCCCCGGGAAATGCCGGTGAGTTGGCGTGACTTCGCGACAATGCAGCTACCTTCAGCCATACCGCCTCTGGCTGTGGTTGGGGGGTAACTTTGTGTTTTTTAAGGCGATAAACAGCAGTGCAGTCGCGGGAAAAAAAACGAATTTGCCAATGTTGCCGCTGACGTTAGCTACCCGGCTCGCGAGTATTTTTCTCCCCAGGATGGCAAAGGCATTTCCCACCCTACTCGGCCTTTCTCAGCCTCCGATTGGCTCACCCTGACATTCTTATCCTTAAGCCTACCAATCCAACCAGAGCAGGCAACGAGTACTAGCCAATCAGAGAAAGAGTAGGGCGGGTCATGGCTTCCCGATGGCTTCGCCATCCTAGGAAAATGTTTTTGGCACCCAGTAGCCCGGTAGTTAGCATTGACTAGCGGAGCACTTTGCTAACGAAACATGATTGATATGAATGTAAAAAAAAAAAAAAATGCTAGCATACAACCAGTGTGAACATTAGCAATTTCAGCTAACAAATGAGCCTTGTCTTACCGTGCATTAATCGGTCCTCGGGGGCTCCATAATCATCTCTGTCGTCCTCGCTTCCAGACATAGCGGACAGCTGAAAACTTTCTATTTAGTTAGCTAACAGTTTAGCTAACTAAATAAAGTTATGTGTTTTTAGGATAATCCAGGGTTCTGACCCAATCTTGAGTCTGTCCCAGGTCGTGGTGTGTAGTTAAGATGAGGGCAGGTTTCGACAAGGGAAATAAGAACAAAAAAGAAAAGAAAACGGAAGTGAATATTTAGCACCAAATAACATTCAAAACACAGCACCCGGTAAAAGCTGTACAAACACTCACCACATGGATGTCTTTGGACAATAAATCCAACTTTATCTAGCTAGCTAATAAGTGGGACAGCTCACAAAGATTAGCGCCCTCACTCACTCCATCTCTGCGTTCAACTGACATGCCATCTTTGCCACAATCGTTAGTTTCCGTGCCATTAGCATGTGAGCTAGCCGAGCATGACCGGCGGCCAGCTTCAGATTTGAGTCAAACTATAAAGAAACGAGCTGCCAACACACTTAATATCCAATCTTAATATATCTCGTCCGAGGTCATGTCACCCATCTTAACCCCCTGACTCAAGTACAATTTTTTTTTTTTTTTTTTTTATACAAACAATAAAACCAAAAACTGAGATACTCACAACTTGATTCACACAGCTTCCCCAAAACAGTAACTCCGGGCTCACTTTGTCTAAATTCATCAACACTTGGAAGCTCTTTGTGTTAACGTAACGGTACAATTTAAATATATTTCCGTGTTTTTTTGTGGGCAGCGTGTGCACACGACGCCGTCTCCTCTTTCTCTCCCTCGCACACTACACACACCCCGCGCGCGCGCACACACACACAAAGAGATCAGGGGGCAGGCATCCCATAATATCCCCCCCCCCCCCCTTCACACACACATCCACACACACACACACACACACACTTCAGTTACCCCTCCCCCACTCTGCATAGTTACCTTGCAACGTACAGACCATAATAGTCAATCCACCCCCTCCCTCTCCTACAGTCTCTTCCCCATTCTTCCATGCACCCCCCACCACCACCACCACCACCTCCACCCCCTCCCTTAGCAACCATGGTTACCATGGTGACGCTCACCCCCCCTCCCTCCCACCCCTGTGTGGCATCCCATAATAGTAATGAGCGCAGTCACTGACATCCCTCAATAAGCATAACTCCAAAAAGAGAGGGAGAGATAGGAGAAAGGAGGGGAAAAAAAAAAAAGGAAAAGCCGTCACATGGCAACTGTGTGTGCCTCATGACTGCTTAACTTGAGTGTGCATGTTTGCATGTATGCGCAGGCACTGTACTGTATGTATGAGCCCAGCTGCACGGGATGCAGATGCAAATGCAAAGGCTGAGCTCCACCTTTTAAAAAAAAAAAAAAGAAGCAGCTTAGGGTCACCAAAAAGTGGGGTAACCCCGGTGTAACCCCTCCTTTCTTCTCTATACGAGCCGAAATATAAGGATTCTTTATGATACACAATCTTTTCATCAACACACGTGAAGGTAACAAGGTAGGCTGACTGTGAAGGGGGGAGGGGTGGAGGGGAGGGGGGTGTCTTGTGAGCAGGTCAGCGAGGTTAAAAAGTCAGGTTACATGCACGGGCCCTCCAGGGACGAGGTCATAGGTCAAGCTGTATAGTCAAAAACCCCCCTCAAATTTCTCCCCTAAAAACAAGTAACAGGGAGCCCAGAAGTACAAGAGCCAAGCCAACAGCTGAGTTAAGCTGTCTGCTAACACACACACACACACACACACACACACACACACACACACACACACACACACACACACACACACACACACACACACACACACACTGGCTTGCTCCACATGCTGCTTGGAAATGCATTGCAGTCAATGGTGGGAAAAACGTCTGGGTCCTAGACAGTTTTTTCCCACCATTAACTGTAGTACATTTAGACTGTGGAGCGCAACGCGCACAAGCGTTTGTGCTTGGTGTAGAAGATAGGCCCCAGAATGACGTTTGGCCACACGAGAAATCAGCAGTGTGCATGTCGGCTAATGGGAAGTTCTATATTTTCGGGGCCTGTGAAGCATCGGACTGAGTTATGCATTTGTTATTGTAGCACTGCAGGAATAGTCTGCTCTGCTGATGCTGCTGGAGTCACCCACAAGTGTGCAAGAAAAGCAAATTCAGCAGCCAGAGTACAGTATATAGGCAAAAGTATGTGGATGATAGAGAGATAGATAGATATATGTTTATCTTTCTTTTTTATTCGTGCATATCAAAGAAAAAAAGAAGAAAAAAGAAACAAAGAAATATACAATAACGTGGGGTGGCCTCTAGCTCACCCAGTAAGAGCGTTCACCCCCTGTTGGCTGAGTCCAGAGTCCTGCAGTGGCGGGGGTTCGAATCCGATCTGCTGCCCTTTGCTGCGTGTCACTGTATAATGAAGGCAAAAGGGAAAAGCCCCAAAAAGAAATATACAATAAAAAAAAAAATACACGGGTGTTTTTTTACATGTTTGCCACCAATTAACCAAAAATATTTTGAACTAAAGGAAAGAAAGGGGTATTGCAGATAAAAACAAGGAGGAAAAAGAAAGAAAACAAACAATTATTACATATTTGTAAGTTGAAGTTTAAACAGGTAGCTCAAAGTGGCGTTTTGGGAGGTCTAGAGGTCTACTCCTTGACGCAGCGGACCCGGGTTCGACTCCGACCTGCGGCCCGTTGCCGCGTGTTGTTCCCCTTCTCTCTTCAGCTGTCCTGTCAAATAAAGGCCTAAAAATGCCCCAAAATAATCTTTAAAAAAATAAAGTAACGTCTAAACAGTTCAAATGAAAGTAATTAAACGGTTAAAAATATTCAGCCAAAAGTAAGTTAATGGATAAATAGTTGAAACGTTCAGCTCCACTCCAAGTATGATTGCTGTTACACATTTCCATTTTTATATCACGCATGGTGTTATATATTCGGAACAGACAGTGGGGATCAGTGACGGGGGAGCGGGGGGGGACGTGAGTTCATCTGACAGGAAAAAGAACCACAGTGGTTGCCATACCTTTTCCCCAACTGTTTATTCATGACTTTTAGCTTCCTGTTTAAAGATGTGCTCGCTTGCTACCCACAGTAGTTTTCACACACTCTTACGTGCAGCACGCAGTGTTCAGGTTTTACATTTGACTTAATAGTCACTCGGTCATCAGGTCCGCTGCAACTCTCACTTCTTTTACATCAAGACTGAAGACTTTTCTTTTGGATGCTGCCATAATGTGGATATATTCTTCTTTTTCTTTTCTTTCAAATTAGTTGAGCTATATTGTCAGCGTAACGCTTATCAGTTCAATTTTATAAGCACAAACGGACATTTGGAAAAACATAAAAATGAGTTCCAATATCGAATTTTTCATTTGTTTTTTTCCGCCTTGAAAAATAAAAGAAATTGGATCTTGAAACTGTTTTTCCAATTTTCTGTTTTTTATTCAGAGGATCAGAAATTTAGAAAATTACAAAATTATTCAATACTGCAGTGGTATTCTCTCCCTCGTTCCGCCTAGCTACGCCCTGCCCCCCCACTTGAAACCATCAGTTGCAAGCACCTCAGACCCCAAAGCCTTATCCGTTTTTTTTTTGGTCCATATGCAGTTAATGACCTGCATATTCCGCAAAGTATATGAAGAGAATACCATGGCAGTATTGAATAATTGGTGCTCAGACGCAATTTTCAAATTTTCTCAATTTCTGATCCTCTGGATAAATAACAGAAAACAGGAAAAACAGGTTAAAGATCAAATTTTTTTAATTTGTCAAGGTGGAAAAAAAATGAAAAATTGGATATTTGAACCCATTTTACAGTTTTTCCAAATGTCCGTTTGTGCTTAGAAAACTGAACTGATAAGCATTACACTGTCACTCTCCCATGTTTCCGTAGAAGTACCACTGGTTCAGTGGTGTAGTCTAATGTATTGTAGTGGGTATACTGTACTGTATATATACAGTATATTGGCCTTCATGGGCATATCATAGTGGGGGGTCTGGGTGTCCTCCCCCAGGGAAGTTTTGAGCGTCAGCAACTTCATTTTTGTTGCATTTGGATTATGCTTTAATGCACCAATTTATAGTTGAAATCCCTTTATTTAGCCTACGCGAAGAAAAAGAACACAGATGGCAATTCAAAATATCTCAAAAATATAACGGAACGTACGTCGTTGCGTGTCATTGGGCCTTTTTAAATGGGTGTATGGAAATCCCGGAGCTTTCTAAAGCCCCTGACACACCAACCCGACGGCCGACCATCGGCAGAAAAGGCAGCCGGACTGATCAGTCTCCCCCTCGAGATCCAAAAAGTACCTCGGAACATACCGAAGCGATGCCGACTTGACCATACGTTCTGCGCAAGACGTAATATGTCTCCACAACAGCAGGCGGCGCTAATCTGTATTGTCGGCCCCAAAAAATTGAAAACCTGGCAGCTGATTGGACGAACGCGACAAGTGGGGTCTGGCCTGGCTGCTCCTGGAACTTTTCAACCGGGCACAATGGCGGCTTTGTTCAGAAATACGATCTCGTATTTTACGAAGATAGTTCACCGAAACGTGTTTCTGAAAACATTTCAAGCGAGAAATAGGCCATGCAGTGGCTGAATCTGTCTTCGTTTCAGATCGACAAAGGACAGTTTAGAAGATTTTCGTCCGATTTTGAGAGGCTAAGGCCGGTTACACACACGCTGCGTGGCATGAGCGTGGTGTTTCTGTTGCGTGTCGGCTGCGTGTCTTTACACACCAGAAACGTGTGTGTCTGCTGCTGCTGTTTCCCATTAATAAAATGAAATACCATGTTAAACATAAATACATATACTGATCTGATTACAGCAAAGACAATGTTGGCAGTAGTGACGGCAAAATAGGCTCCAGAATATTTCGTTCTGTATTGACAGGTGACATAATAGAAAATCAATCTTTTTTAAAAATTACATTTATATATCTGCATTATATCAAAACCTAGAGACTTTCAATCAACATGTCATTTATCAATATGTATTTGTGTCTAAATGACACATAAACATCTTTTCCTATTCTATTTTGCGTGGAAACGCTTCCAACACGCTTGCGCGTCGCGTGAAAAACAGGCGTTGACTCCGACCCGTGGCCCTTTGCTGCATGTCATTTTTTGGCGCGAGCTGAGATGTGCCTGTCGCGCAGGCAGCTACAAGCTCTAACCTCTTAACATGAGCATTGGTACATTTTTCTTTTTAAGGCCATATTGTGTAAACTGCCTCCTTACCTATGTTCTCTCCTGACTTTTAAAGTCACCACGGGGAAATGTAATCTTCGATCATATGGGCAAATCATGTATGACATTCCCCGAACGCGAACTGTTTTCGGTGAAAGTGCTTTTAAATTTTTTGCACCCTCATCTCACCTGGTATAAACTGCAGAAGCATCTTAAATTAGTCTGCCTACCAACATTGATACAGTTTAAAATTAGGATAAAGGACTTTTTGACTACTAAATGCACATGTGCTGCTACTGAGCGCTGCTGGTGATAATGTAGAGATGATGTTAATTTGCCGACTGTTTTCTTTTTCTGTTCTCTGTTGTATGTTTTTGTTGTATATTTTAAATATGGAACTTATGTACTGCTGTCTTGGCCAGGACTCCCTTGAAAAAGAGATTCTGAATCTCAATGGGATTTCTCCTGGTTAAATAAAGGTTAAATAAATAAAAAATAAACCCTATCCTGACTTTATTTTACCGATCCTGAGGTCTTAGCAAACTATAGACCTATATCTAACCTTCCCTTTCTATCCAAGATCCTTGAGAAGGTGGTTGCTAATCAGTTATGTGATTTTCCACATAGCAATAGTTTATTGGATGATTTTCAATCAGAATTTAGAAAGAATCATAGCACAGAGACGGGACTGGTGAAAATTACTAACGACCTTCTAACTGCTGCAGACAAAGGACTTGTCTCCATTCTTGTTTTACTAGATCTAGTGCTGCATTTGACATTATTGACCATACCATCCTGTTACAGAGACTGGAACACTTAGTTGGCATTAAAGGAATCGCACTAAGTTGGTTTAAGTCCTACTTCGCTGAGCGATCCCAATTTGTTAACATTAACGATAAACCCTCCAAGCATGCTAAAGTTAGCCATGGAGTTCCTCAAGGCTCGGTGCTTGGACCAATTCTATTTTCCTTATATATGCTTCCTTTAGGTAATATTATTAGGAAACTACAAATAACTTATACGCAGACGATACCCAATTATATCTGTCAATTAAGCCAGACGAAAGTGGTCAGTTAGCTATACTTCAAGCGTGTATTAAAGATATAAAATCCTGGATGACCCACAATTTCCTGATGTTAAACTCAGACAAAACCGAAGTTATTGTGATGGGACCAACGCACCTCCGAACTTCATTATCTAAAGATATAGCTACTCTGGATGGTATTGCCCTGGCCTCCAGCACTACTGTCAGAAATTTAGGAGTTATTTTTGATCAGGATATATCCTTCAATGCCCACTTAAAACAAACCTCAAGAACAGCCTTTTTCCATCTTCGTAACATTGCCAAAATTAGGAATATCCTGTCTCAAAACGATGCTGAAAAACTAGTCCATGCATTCGTTACTTCTAGACTAGACTACTGCAATTCCTTATTATCAGGTTGCTCAAATAAGTCCCTTAAGACTCTCCAGCTGATCCAGAATGCTGCAGCGCATGTTTTCACAAGAACTAAGAAAAGAGATCCTATTTCTCCTGTATTAGCTTCTCTGCATTGGCTTCCTGTAAAATACAGGATTGATTTTAAAATCCTTCTCCTGACCTACAAAGCTCTAAATGGTCAAGCACCATCCTATCTAGAAGGGCTCCTAATACCTTATTGTCCCACTAGAGCACTACGCTCCCAGAATGCAGTTACTTGTGGTACCTAGAGTCTCTAAAAGTAGAATGGGAGCCAGAGCCTTCAGTTATCAGGCTCCTCTCCTATGGAACCAGCTCCCAATTTGGGTTTGGGGGGCAGAAACTGTCACCTCATTCAAGAATGAACTTAAAACTCTCCTATTTGATAAAGCTTATAGTTAGGGAGTGAGGAGTTGCAGTGTCCACCTAACTGGCCCACCTGCTTCTCTTCATAATTGTTAGATTAATAACATCAGCAAAGCCCGAACAGGCTACCTCTCCTTATGTCCTGTCTCTCTTAGTTACGCTGTTATAGTTTTAGACTGCCGGGGGACTTCCTTCCTTCCTTTGACACACTGAGCTGCTCTCTCCTCTCCCTTTCTATTACCATTTGTGTGCATCCCGTCCCAGAAATGCTTGTTACTAATCCTAGCTTCTGGGGAGTTTACTCCCCGGAGTCCTTATGTTTTTTCCCCCAGCGTATTTCCTTGGAGAACGCTGGCACCAAGATCCTGGTTGCAGCTGTCGCCGTGGTCCTGCTGCACTCCCTGCTGAGCTCAGCGGTGCTCTGCAATGTCATGCTGCTTCCTGCTGAACCCTGCAGCTTCCCGCTACATCCAGTCACTGTTCCATTATTAATTTGACTATTATCGCCACTGTTCATCATATCCCCAACCGACCCGTCAGACACCGCCTACCAAGAGCCTGGGTCTGTCCGAGGTTTCTTCCCAAGAGGGAGTTTTTCCTCGCCACTGTCGCACTGCTTGCTCTTGAGGGAATTACTGTAATTGTTGGAATTGTTGGGGCTTTGTAAATTATAGAGTGTGGTCTAGACCTACTCTATCTGTAAAGTGTCTCGAGATAACTCTTGTTATGATTTGATACTATAAATAAAATTGAATTGAAAAATTGAATTGAATAAATGGCTCCTCCTCCGACGGCACGGAACACACCGAACAGACTCGAGTCACCGACCTCACCAGACTGTCCGATCATCGGCTCTGTGTATCATGTGGACCGCACCACTGCCCTGGTTGGGTCATCACTGCCGTGGAACATCAAGGACAGTTAGTATATATCTGCTCTGGAGAGAAACTCGCAAGGCAGCAGAGGCGACAGCTGGTGGTAATTTCCCAGGGTGAGCGTACATTAGTCAGTCATTATGAATGACTTATCATGCAGAAAAAAGAAAAATACCAGTTACTTAAACAGCAGGGAGCATAACGCTCGAAGACAACGGATTCATTATTGTTCTCGTGATAGTACGTCACGTTCTCGCGATAACACGCAACGTGGCGAGGCCACGTGGTGGGTATGTTTACATCAGCTGTATACAGCGTAGGCATACACGTGGATAGCTGAAAATAATAATAATAATAATAATAATAATAATACATAAGTTTTATATAGCGCTTTACATGGAACTCAAAGATGCTTTACAAAGAAAGAAACAAACAAACAAACAAACAAACAAGATGAGTGATTATTGTAAATTATGGATAGGCCAATTGAAACAAATGAGTCTTGAGCAGTTTTTTATAGGTGTTCAGTGAGTCCGAGTTTCTGATGTGGATGGGGAGTGAATTCCAGAGGGTGGGGGCAGCTATTGCAAAGGCTCGGTCCCCCAAAGTTCGTGGGTTGATTTGGTGATGGGTTTGAGGAGGTTTAAGTCAGCTGAGCGAAGGCATCTGGAGGGGCAATGGTGCTGTAAGAGGTCTGTGAGGTATGGAGGGGCCAGATTATTGAGAGCTTTGTAGGTAATGAGTAGAACTTTGCAATGGATGCGCTGTTGTACAGGGACCCAGTGAAGCTGTTGAAGGACAGGGGTGATGTTTTGTCTTGAACCGGTGTGGGTGAGGAGGCGAGCACAAGAGTTTTGAACGTATTGCAGTTTTTGTAAAACAGATGAAGGGAGACCATATAGGAGGCTGTTGCAGTAGTCAAGTCTTGTTGTAATAAATGCATGGATGAGAGTTTCAGCAGCAGATGTTGAGAGGGTGGGGCGAAGATGAGCAATGTTACGTAAGTGGAAACAGGCAGTTTTGGTGATATGACGGATATGGGGCTTAAAAGTGAGTGTGGGGTCAAAAATGAAACCAAGATTTCGGATCTGGAGTGAGGTGTTGACTGTATGTCCCGCGATGGAGAGAGTGAAATCTTGGGAGGAGGCGAGTAGTGATTTTGGACAAATGATGATGATTTCAGATTTGTTGTAGTTGAGTTTAAGGAAGTTGGCAGTCATCCGGGTTTTTATTGCAGAGAGGCATTTTGTGATGGTTGATACTATGGCAGGATTGATGGATCTAGTGCTGAGGTATAGTTGTGTGTCGTCTGCGTAACTGTGGAATTTGAGTCCATGATTTTGAATGATAAGTCCAAGGGGAAGCATATACAGGATAAACAGAAGAGGACCTAGCACTGAACCTTGAGGGACTCCGTGATTGACTGGTATGGTATGAGACGTACAGTTGTTAATGGATATGAATTGAGATCTGTTGGTGAGGTAGGAGGTGAACCAGGAGAGCGCTGAACCAGAGATGCCCAGATTTTTTAGACGTTGTAGAAGGATGGAGTGGTCAATGGTGTCGAAAGCGGCAGAGAGGTCAAGTAGGAGGAGAATAGAGAGGGAACCAGAGTTTCAGACTGAAAGGTTTTGTAGAGCTGATTGGAAAGAAGGTGATGTTTTAGTTGAGAGGCAGCTGAGCGTTCCAGGATTTTTGATAGGAAAGGTAGGTTAGAGATGGGCCGGAAATTGTTGGGGTTGTCAGGATCCAGGCCAGGTTTTTTAAGTATAGGTGTAATGGCGGCGACTTTGAAGGAGGAGGGAACTGTTCCAGATGTGAGAGAGGAGTTTATGATAACCATAATAAGTGGGCTGAGGCAGGGAAGGCAGTGCTTGACCAATGCAGATGGAATGGGGTCCAGTACGCAGGTTGAGGGTCTGTACTAGGAGAGATATTCGCAGAGAGTTCTTGGTGAATGCTGTCAATTTTGTATTCAAAGAAATCAATGAATTTATTGCATTTGTCCATGGTGAATAAGCGGGTGATATTGTCAATGGGTTTCAGTAGTTTATTGACTGTGGCAAACAGTGTCCGGGGGTTGGAGGATCCAGAGTGAATGATACCAGAGTAATAAGCTGTACGGGCTGATGTGAGCACTGAGCTATAGTGTTGGCTGTGATCCTTGTAGGCTTGTAGGTGTACAGTTAGTCCAGTTTTCTTATCTAAGCGTTCTAGTTGTCTGCGTTCTTTTTTAAGTTGGCGCAGTTTTAGGTTGAACCAGGGAGCAAAACGGGAGAATGTAACTGTTGCAGTTTTCACTGGTGCGAGAGTATTGAGGCTGGATGTGAGTGTGCGATTGTAGTGAACTACTAGGTCGTCAGTAGTTGAGTTTTCAGGGATGCTGGGTATGGAAATTGTATTTGCGATATGGGAGGAAAGTGAAGTGAGACAGAGGGACTTTAGATTTCGGTAAGATATAGTGCGTATCTGTTTGGGATGGGTACAGGCGAGGTTGATGTGAAATGTTATGGCAAAATGATCAGATATAGCCAGGTCTGTGTGTGCGACAGTGCCAATATTGAGTCCAGTAGAGCAGACCAGGTCCAAAGTGTGTCCACGGGTGTGGGTGGGGAAATTGACATGTTGTATGAAATGAAAACTGTGTATGATGTCCAAGAAATCCATGGTGGGTTTGGAGGTAGATAAGTCAATGTGGCTATTGAAGTCACCTACGTTGTACCTAATGCGTACAATAACACGCCATTTTGCTTTATAAAAGTGGCGTGTATATTTACGCAAAGTCATGATGCCATGTTGATTATTATTATATTGAACGTCATCCTATTGTAATTTCACCTGTGGAAAAACTGGGCCATGTTCTGCTGCTGTGGGAGCGTTTCAATCCGCGGATGATTCCTGACCATACTGACAAATTATTCATGTGAGCTTTGTGTTTGCAGCGTACCGACACTGTGGCTTTTTAACCCTGTTCAGGCTACCCCCCCCCTCCAATCGCTCTTGCCTCTCTCCCAGCGGTCTCTCTTCTTACAGGGGAGGTATACAGTCGGCTCTGACTCAGCACACCTTCGTCTTCTTTCCCTTCCGGCCCTTTTCTTTTGTCCCGCCGCGCTCTTCCCCTCTCGCACCGGCCCGACACAAAGAGCAGACTTAAATAACAACTTCTCTGTCTTTCTTTTTCTCTGCATTTCTCTTCCTCTTCCTCTCTCTCTCTCTCTCCCTTGGTTTGCATCCCCCCCCCACACCCTCCTCCCCCACACTTCTCCTTCTCCTTGACTATGGACACAGTGTTCATGTGTGCATTTGGGGAGGAGGAGGAGGAGGAGGGGGGGGTGTGTGAGGGTGGGGGGGGGGGGGTAACATCCTATAATCACCAATCAGAAGGATACTGGGGGCAGTTGTCATAGAAACCTCGTGCACGGCTCTCTACGCCCCTCCCACCCACCCA
Organism: Perca flavescens; assembly: GCF_004354835.1. Classification (NCBI taxonomy): domain Eukaryota; kingdom Metazoa; phylum Chordata; class Actinopteri; order Perciformes; family Percidae; genus Perca; species Perca flavescens. Next base: position 8,398,907 of record NC_041344.1, on the reverse strand, counting down.
CTCCCCCCACACAGTCGCAGAATTGCATATCACATAATGATAATAATATCATTTCTGAGGCAAAAAAAAAAAAAAAAAAGGAGGAGGAGGGAGGTGTGTGGTGGGGGGCTACAGACCATAATAGTGCTCCTGTGCTGCTGGTCGCCATGGAGATTAGTAAAGGGGGGGAGTGGGGGGTGGCGGAGGAGGGTTACAGGCGGGGTCAGATTATCATGTAAGTCAAAATGCATACCATAATACTTCTTGACTGCTCCCTCCTCCCCCCCATCGTGCCCCTACGGTACACGCTCAGAGGCTGCACCGCGGAACAAAGTGCAAATGGATTTGATCAGACTCAACATGTCTGCCACATGAGATAACACAGCAGCGGCTGACAGATGGAGAGAACGGAAGAAAAAAAACAATAAAATAAATAAATAAAGGGAAACATTAGATTGGGACGTCGGGGTTTGGTCGGGATGTCCCAATACGGCTCATAGGTGCTGGTGGTTCAGATCTTTCCCCGTCGTCTTTGTACATTACAACTAGAGATGGTCCGATACCATTTTTTGCTTCCCAATACCGATTCTGATACCTGAACTTGTGTATCGGCCGATACCGAGTACTGATCCAATACCAGTGTGTCATATATTTTATTATGTTTTAACAGCTGTATGGATGTGATATGATGTATAACAGCTGTATACTACTATCCCTGTATGGATGTGATATGATGTATAACAGCTGTATACTACTATCCCTGTATGGATGTGATATGATGTATAACAGCTGTATACTACTATCCCTGTATGGATGTGATGTATAACATTTACTATCCCTGTATGGATGTGATATGATTTCTATCTCTGTTGTCGGTCTGGCTCAGGTTAAACTCTTATATGTGTGAAACATGAACAAACACAAACAATGAAGGTCACGGAAGTTTCTTTTATTATCCAGTTTGACAGTCAGTTATAACGGAAAAAGAACATAAATAAACTACTTCAACGTAGATTTTCTTTAGGGCTTTATTACGTGGTATCAGATCGGTGCATGAACTCCAGTACTTCCCGATACCGTTACCAGCGTTTAAGGCAGTATCGGAGCCAATACCAATACTGGTATCGGTATCGGACCATCTCTACTTACAAATAGTGCTAAAAGAACTGTGCGTTTCTATAAATCTTGTAGGCACAATACTTTGTGCCTTTCTATGAAAGTAAAGCTGCAGACACATCGGCCGACCCTCGGCAGAAAAAGCCAGTCGGGCTGATCAGTCTCCCAGAGTTGGTCCAAAAAGTTACTCGGAACACACCGAAGCGACGAGGCGCAATACGTCTCCATAACACCCGGCAGCACTAATCTGTATTGTCGCCCAAAAAAATGAAAACCGGCAGCTGATTGGACGAACGCGTCACGTGGGGTCTGGTTTCTCCGGAAATGGACTGTCGTGGCGGCTCGTTTGGGATTACGATCTCATATTCTGTTCAGATTGTCCCACTCACTGTGAAAAACAATGTTTCCCTCGCCGGTGATGATTTGAGGGGTCAGGTGGGTGGAAATGTCATTTGAAGCCTTGGCCATTGCTGTCGCAAGTTCCAAACTGAAGTCATATATGTTTCTGAGTGTCTCAGTCATGAAAGGATGGTTGTGAGTTACAATGACGGAAATGAAAATTGCTTTAGTAAATATCAAAATGAAATACCTGTATCAAAAAGAGTTCAGCATTGACAATTTAGGACATCATAAGCAGTAAATTAACTTACAACTCACCTGTTTGCTTCGATAGAGGTGTTGAAGTGTAGCACATAGGAGGATGTGCTTTGGGAGTTTCCACTTGCTGTTAGTTGCTGCTCGACACAAATCTTGTGTAATCGAATAGATCAGCCTCTGTGTCTTCTCGCACCTTTCGCCATTATTTGTTCCAGTCACCACTGAGCTCCGAAATTGTACAAGATGCTCTGGAAGAAGCACGTCCATCTTCACAGCATCTAGCTCCTGTCCTGTCGGGGGCCATGGTAGCTCCTTTGACTCTTTGAATGCCTTTATAATGTGAGAATGGAGGGTGAGTGCTGCTTCTAGAAGTTGGTCAGCTGTTCCATGTTTGTACGCACATCCAACTGCTTCATCTACAGTAATGCTAAATCTGTATATGAGGTTTGACTCAATACACCCACGGTGTTGCACCTTGGAGAATGTGAGTTCATGAAAGATGTCTCCTTGTAACCGTCTTGCCAATTTCTCACTGCGGTATTCAGGATTAGGAAAACCTTAATTTTCCAATGTCTTCATTTACAAGTTGCACATGGATCTTAGCTGGACAACCTCTTTGCATTCAATCACATTCCTAAGATTGTAATCCTTTACCACACAATACGACTTGTTATGTGTTGCTATCTTCTGGGCCTGCAGGCTGTCAATGTTGTCTGCTGCCTTTTCGGCCCTCTCCCTACCACGCTCATGGGTTTGGTACTCTGTGTTGAAATTGGTTTCTGCATGATAGATGCTTCCATTTCAAAAAGGTCCTTGCCCTGCACCTTGCGATAAAGAGCCTCTTTCTTTAATTCCTGTGCCCTAGGTTCAATAACTTTACTGGCTGATTCCCTGTGTTTCCAACTCTGAAACTTTGTGAGCTCTTCAGTTTTGCCCTTGAACTTGGATTTGGCTTTGTCACAGAAAATGCACTGATTGGGAAACCAGAAGGAATACCTTCTTGGAGCTCCTTCAGATTGAATTGATAGAGGCATGGCGCAAAGAGTCCTTTTTCAATGATGATAATTCACCAGATTTAGAAGCCTTTGACAGTCTTGTAAACAATCTATTTCCCCTGTAAAGCTTTTATAGCAGTTTTGGTGATAGCCAATTATATCCAAAGGCAAGTCCTCTAATGTTAATGGCATCTGTTCACAAATATCCATCATGCGGTATGGTGAACTGGCTGCTTCACAGAATCTCATATCTCAGATACTGTGTAGATATGATAGCTTCTTGCTTGGCCCCCCCCTTGCATGCGTTGAGCGTGGTAAAATTACCATACTCATGTAAAATACATGTTAGGGAACAAATCCTCTTTGGAGGCCCTTCAACTGTGTTATAATGTTTAATTTTCCCCATGGTAAGTATATGTGAAGTATTGAGCCTGACAATAAAACAAAAACATTAGCTAGCTACCAATTAAGCTACCAACACTGCTAGTCAAGAATACAGATTTGATTTCCGAAAGCCTGTGATTATAGTAAAACTGTTGAACAATTATTGAAAAATTATGACTACAAAGGTATATGTGTATATATACATATCTTAATTATAGTTTTAAATACTTACTGAAATTTTTCCAAAAGGGAGAGCAGTGGGAGATGGCGATCTGCAGGTACCAATTCACAAAACAAAAGCACACTGCAGTTAAAAATGCCAAACATTTTACTGATTTTTTTTTTTACTGAGGATTTGCTGCGTCTCCCTTGTTTTATAGAATCATAAACTCCATATCTTGCGATTAAATCTTCAGGCATTTCGTTGCCTAATTGCACAGAGATGGAAATTACCCAACTTACCAGTCTTTTGTAATACTTCTGTGTCACGGCTAGAGCACCCTCCTAGTCTCAGTTCAGACAAACCGGGCCCAAAGCCAAAATCCAGTTGTGACAAAGGCAACGCCAGTAACAGTGATTTCTCACCCAGTTTTTTGTGCAGGTTTGAATCGATGCTGATCAAGCTTCCATATCAGGTTACGTTAAAAAAAAAAAAAAAAAACTCCCTAATGTATATCTGAATTGGTTGAACTGCGAACGTGAACATGACGAATTTCAAGAGAGGCTGACATTTCTCTTAGCACAATTGACCGTAGTTTGGGACAGTAAACAAGACAAACCGCCGCACGTAAACACGTCCGCGGCTCCATTGCTTGCCTCAATAATTTACATTACAGGGGACAGGGAGTGTATTGTGCTCAGTGTGCTGCTCAGATAGTTTCCCCCAGTGAAGTTTTTTTAGACTAAATTCCCAGCTGCCACTCAGCCTCTGCGTCTTTGTGTCTTTGTGTCTTTGTGTCTTTCTCCCTCGTCTCTCTCTCGGGTCTCGCAACCTTCTCGTATGTGACTCACTCTGCACCTGAAGATAGATACAGTTTCATACATCGCAGTCTGTGCACGTCGGGCTGTGATGTCAACACGTGCGCGCCTACACGCACGCACACGCACGCACACACACACACACACACACACACACACACACACACACACACACTGGGGGAGTGATGGGAAGGGAGGTGGTGGGGAGGGTGAAAGCCACCGCACACAAAAACAGGCCTAGGCCAGACCATAATACTCTTCCCCCCCACCCCCCCACCCCGCTCTTACTTCACCGCCTCCACCCCTCCCCCCGCCTGACAACACAGACATCCCATAATATGCATCCCCCTCCCCACCCCCCACCCCCAACAACCCCCCCTCCTCCTTTCTTCACTGCTTGGCCTGCTACTCCATAATAATCACACTGCTCATTCGCCTCCTCTCTCTTTCTCTCTCTCTCTCTCTCTCTCTCTCTCTTTCTCTCCCTCTCTCTCTCTCTCTCTCTCAGCCCCCACTCCTCCCTCTACCGCCGCCGCCGTCATCATCATTTCCTGTCTTATAGGTTCCTGAGAGTACAGTATGTCTCTCCAAACAGCAGCCACTTAAAGAGGCTCAAAATACCCAGCCTTCCTATCTGTGACGTAGCCGTCGCACTTCGTCAACTCGGGGTTCCTCTCTTTCTCTCTCTCTCTCTCTCTCTCTCTCTCTCTCTCTCTCTCTCTCTTTCTCTTTTCTTCTCTCTCACATCCACACAGTAGCACAGATCATCAGATACTAATAGCTATTAGATACAGCCCTTTTTATTCAGTCGGAACCAAAGAAGGAAGAAATCTTGGTGTATGTCTTTTCTTGATTTATTGCAAAATCAAACCAGACATAAGATCCACCAGACAAGGTCGGGACCTTCCCCCCCCAGGGATCCCAGGATAATGAAAAAAAAATTCTGTGACAGAAAATTTGATATCTAGCAAATTACTGGATATTGGCACATTCTCCAGCTTTTTAAATTCCTTCTAGCTGCTGCTGAAGTAAACTGAGAAGGAAATCTTTACAATCTTTCACCGAAAGAACCAATCAGGCCGGCCTTGTTGCACGATCCAAACTTTCTCCAAAACTAGCCATCTTCAGCGTGTTTGTTGTCGTTTAGCGACGTAGCGAACAGAGTTAGACAACGGCAACGCACATCGGCGCTGCCGGATTCATTCGTCGATAATCCTGGACATGATCTGTTGTCGATCCAGACTGCCATGCCTCTAACATTCATTTCTAGGAAATAAATCTCACGCGATGCCATCCCGAGAGCCCAGCAGAAGTTTCTTTTTGCTGTTGTAACCAACCGATCCAGAGCCTGTTGATTAAGTCCCTGGTACGGCCCTGGTTACAAAATGGGTTACCGCTTGGCTACCAATGTGTCGGCGATCGTTGGCACAACCGTATATAAAGAACAGAACTTTCCTTTCCTTTGGAGAAAGCCCCAGATCTATATTTCTCATAAGGCCAAATTCAATTAGTAAAAGCTCCACATTTTCCAATGAACTCCAAAAAGTGTGTTGTGTGAACTCAGGCACTCTCTAGGTTCAGTGGGGTTTTTTATGAGGCATTTTTATTACTGTCTTTATATACCTGCAGAGACAGTCGTGCAAAAAGTCCTCCATCGCACATAATCGTTCAGGAAACAGAGCAATATTTCCACCCGATATTAAATCACAATCTTAATCACAACTGCACGTGTGTCCTTAGGGTGCAGTCGCCGTGATTTGAGCGTGTGTTTGCAGCTGCATTAAAATGTCAAAGTCACGGTGCAAGGACGTATGGAGCTGCACATACTGATCACTGAAGAAATCAATGGCAGAGTGGCTGTCTGGAAGTCTTTTCTTCTACTGTAGATGTGGAGGTGTGACGCTGTGCAGCAGCTGAGCGAGAAGCCAGAGTCTCAATCTGCAAGTTATTTAGTTATATTTTTACACAATTTCAGCCAAACTGGATGTTAGCTTGTCACAATATTCTATCATCATCCAATATGCAGTGATTTATAGTAGGCTGAACAATTCGTACATATAGCTATGAAAAGTCATTTGTATGAATTCCACACATTGACTGCTGCTCTTACTAGGCCGGGGAGAGGAGTTTGCTTCCCTGGGAAAACTAGACTTTCACCCATGAAAAGCATGTTCGTTCCCTGGGAGAGTTTTAATCCAAACCACAATTCCTTTATTTTTAGATTATTTTAGGCCTTTATTTGTATAGGACAGTTGAAGACATAGAGGGGGAGAAGGAGAGAGAGGGTGAATGACAAGAAGCAAAAGGCCCCAGGTCAGAGTAGAGACCCTCGGCCGCTGCGTTGAGGAGTGAACCTCTATATATGAGCACACGCTCTACAAGGTGAGCTACCCAGGTGCCCCAAACTACGATTTCTTTTCCTAAACTTAACTAGTCGTTTTGGTACCTAAACTTATAGTGACTATATGTAATTTTGGAATGTTTCTGAAACTGTGTAATTTTTCATCTGATGATCATAACAGGAAACGAGACTAACAGTGAAAAGAATGCTATTTTTATATAGTTTTTATTAATGCCTTTGCCCGTGTCCGATTTTTCACAAAATGATTTATGGCAGGAAAAGCCTGTGTTAGTGTGTATCCAAAAACCTATACGCGTTGCGTTGAAGAGTTTTGACGAGGAGTTTGTTGTCGTATTTACTCGTCACGTTTGGTCCAAGAGGAGACATGATTAGTGGCGCGATCATGGCAACACAAAACTTAAAGAGAGCAAAAACTAGAACTAGAAACACCTAAAGACATCACTTCCTGTAACTTCAGGTTTAAGATGCCCTTTAATGGACCATACCCGTGATTTTGCATGTTTAGGTCCTTTCACTTCCATGAAACACAGAGACTGTGATTGGGGACGTATGTGTATGGTTTGGATTTGAGTTCATATGGGTTTATGTTTGGGATTATAACTAAAAGGGACCAAGACATTTTTTTTCTGCAGGACTATATGTGTTTCAGTTAACCCTTGTGCAGTATTGTGTTTTGCCTGTTTATAACGCATAAAGTATAAATTATCACCCGATTCTGTGTGATTTTTGTGTTAAAAAAGCAGAATAAAAATTATTTTGACCAAAAGTTACAATGAGATGAACACCCAAAAATTCATTGAAACTAATCAATAATTTCACTTTTAATTTTCCCTCTGAAATGTTGTGGAGTAGAAGTAGAAAGTAGCATGAAAAGAAAAGACTCAAATTTGTACTTAAAGGAGAAATCCGGCGCAAAATGAACCTAGACGTTAATAACACGTGTACAGAGTGGACCGTTCTCTGGGATTTGTTTTCATGCTAATCAAATGTGACCAGTTTTAGCGCAAACCGCTAATTAGCTTATAACGCTAGTCGTTGAACTCTGTGCAACCAGTAAACAGTAACATAGCTCAAGCACGGCGTTCGTTGTTCGACTGATTGTGTCTGTTTTCCAAAGATGACGCCCGCATATATACATGAACGGTATTGTCTTTCTAATCTATCTTTTTAATAAACTGTCTGTACACTTACAAAGTTCTCAATGCTTCGGTTTACATGTAGGGACCCTCAATATGCTACCATGGAAGTGTGGTGCTATTTTGAGTCTTGTTAGTGGTGTAGAAATAGCGATTTCTTTTTACTTTACCCAACAACTAGCGTTATAAGCTAATTAGCGGTTTGCGCTAAAACGGGTCACATTCGATTAGCATGAAAACAAATCCCAGAGAACGGTCCACTCTGTACACGTGTTATTAACGTCTAGGTTCATTTTGCGCCGGATTTCTACTTTAAGTACAAATTTGAGTCTTTTCTTTTCATGCTACTTTCTACTTCTACTCCACAACATTTCAGAGGGAAAATTAAAAGTGAAATTATTGATTAGTTTCAATGAATTTTTGGGTGTTCATCTGATGGTAACTTTTAGTCAAAATAATTTTAATTCTGCTTTTTTAACACAAAAATCACACAGAATCGGTTGATAATTTATACTTTATGCGTTATAAACAGGCAAAACACAATACTGCACAAGGGTTAACTAAAACACATATAGTCCTGCAGAAAAAAAATGTCTTGGTCCCTTTTAGTTATAATCCCAAACATAAACCCATATGAACTCAAATCCAAACCATACACATACGTCCCCAATCACAGTCTCTGTGTTTCATGGAAGTGAAAGGACCTAAACATGCAAAATCACGGGTATGGTCCATTAAAGGGCATCTTAAACCTGAAGTTACAGGAAGTGATGTCTTTAGGTGTTTCTAGTTCTAGTTTTTGCTCTCTTTAAGTTTTGTGTTGCCATGATCGCGCCACTAATCATGTCTCCTCTTGGACCAAACGTGACGAGTAAATACGACAACAAACTCCTCGTCAAAACTCTTCAACGCAACGCGTATACAATAGAAATACACGCCGAATAACTGGTTAATGAAGAGATGAGGACGTGAACGGAAACTTTGGAATTCCACCTTAAAGGCCTGCATGCATGCATCCACCAGCCGCCATTTTATCTTACCCTCTTACCTTCTCAAAAACACATGCATGCACTCGCTCACTTTCTCTCATGCACACATTAAGTGCTCGCACGTCCACACAGACAGACACGCACACCCAACCCCCACCCAATCCTCTCCTCGACATGCAAACACACACACACACACACACACACACACACACACCCTTTTCCCTGCTAACCCCCCCCCGCCTCCTTCCTCAACACACACACACCAAAACACACATACCTCCCCCCCACACTCCACGCACACAAATTCGTGCACGCCAACCCACACCCTGTTCCCCTCCCCCCTCCCATTCCATACCAGGGCACATCGTGACAAAACAAAGAACACCCCATAATAGTCATAGTCGCACAGTATGCATGGTAACCAGTTATGTCAGAGATGAAGGCACTGTGTATGTGTGTTTCACTGTATGAACACTCACAATCACACACAATCGCACACATTCATAGAGCTATGTGTCTGCAGATAATGCTCACTTCATACATAAATAAACACACACACGGAGGATACACAAAATTACACACATTCATTACGCAAAACCACGTATATACACTACTCCCACACACACACACACACACACACACAAAAAGATTACAGGCTAACGGGTAAACATCCACACACACACACACACACACACACACACACACACACACACACACACACACACACACACACAAACACACGCACACACACACACTGAAACACAAAAGTGCATGCAGCGACATGTAGACACCCAAAAACACACATAAAAGTGCACGTCCATTTATGAATAATGACATACGTGACAACCATGCGCACACAAAACTAAACATGAAGAACATTGAGGCTAAGGATAGCAAACAACACACACACACACACACACACACACACACACACACACACACACACACACACACACACACACACACAGACACCTATACAGACAAACACAAAGACTGAAAAATTGAAAAGGGACAGAACCACACAAGATTTAACGTATGGACACAGACACAAAAGATACGAATGAAAGACAACACGTAGACATATCGTATGAAACTGTATGCACACCAAAACATATGATATCCTATGAAATTAGGAGACCGCCGGCTGGTCACTTGATGCCGGCTGGTCACATGACACCGGCTAGCTATGAGATCCATGACACCGAGCGGCAGTTGTTAGTAGTTTAAGCCGCTACAGAGCTTCGTGACACCGGCTACAGACCTCCGGTATATCAGCGGTAGTTGGTGGTTAAGTTACCAGAAAATAGGTGACTTTGAGCCGGGTACAGAGCACCGCGAGCTGCCGGTCGTTTCAACGGACATTACGGTTAAATTTAGACCACAAAATATGAGCGTTTTTCCGTGACGAAAGCTAAGATTAGGCACCAAAACGTCTAGTTAAGATTAGGAAAAAGATTGTGTTTTTTATAGATTAAATCACTCCTAAGGAACACACATTTCCTGGGGGAAAGACTTCAGTTTTTTACAGTGGCCGCCAATGACGTGGAATGTTTACGAATTACAGTGCTTAACTTTACGTAGCTTTCTGAATGAAGACATGGTCAAGATGATATGCCCGAATTTCAACCCGAGCATCAGAACAGGGGAAGAAAGGTGCTTTAAGTGACTTTGAGAGTGGCATGGTTGTTGGTGCCAGACAGGCTGGTTTTGAGTATTTCAGACACTGCTGATCTACTGGGATTTTCCTGCACAACCATCTCTAGCGTTTAGAGAGAATGGTACGAAAAAGAGAAAATATCCAGTGATGAAAATGCCTTGTTGATGACCACAGCGTACCCTTCTTCTATTCTTACATTGCCAGACCTTCCTCCAAAACGCTGCAGAGGAGGGTCTGGCTAGTCCACGCAGCATTCCTGGATGGGAGAAAAACGTGCTCTGGTTTATTGGCATTCCTTTAAACCAATCACAATCATCTTAGGCGGTGCTGCAAAATAGCCTCGGGAAGGAACTTGTTTTGGTGGAATGTGTGGACGGTTTACATTGCCGTAAATCGCAGATTAAGAACTTTTCAGCTGCATAGAATGTATGTTTTGTTTCGTCGTTACGTTTTTTATACAGCACTTTCAAAATAAGAGGAGAATAAGCATGAGCAAGGGAGCATGGGCCAAACTTGGGCCGCGGGCCCAAAATTGGGTGGCCTTGTTTACTGGCAACTTCCGGCAGGATAATGCGCCTCATGTCACAAAGCTCAAATCATCTCAAACTGGCTTCCTGAACATTACAATGAGTACGCTGTACTCAAATAGCCTCCGCGGTCACCAGATCTCCATCAAATAGAGCACCTTTGGGATGTGGTGGAACGGGAGAGTCACATAATGGATATGAAGCCGACAGGGTCAGCCCTATGTTCCCACAGCCCTATGTTCCCACAGCCCTATGTTCCCACAGCCCTATGTTCCCACAGCCCAATGGTTCCACAGCCCTATGTTCCCACAGCCCTATGTTCCCACAGCCCTATGTTCGCACAGCCCTATGTTTCCACAGACCTATGTTCCCAACAGCCCTATGTTCCCACAGACCTATGTTCCCACATCCCTATTTTCCCACAGCCCTATGTTCCCACAGCCCAATGGTTCCACAGCGCTATGTTCCCAACAGCCCTATGTTCCCACAGCCCAATGGTCAGACAGCCCTATGTTCCCACAGCCCAATGATCAGACAGCCCTATGTTCCCACAGCCCTATATATGTTCCCACAGCCCTATGTTCCCACACCCCTATGTTCCCACAGCCCAATGATCAGACAGCCCTAAGTTCCCACAGCTCTATATATGTTCCCACAGCCCTATGTTCCCACACCCCTATGTTCCCACAGCCCAATGGTTCCACAGCCCAATTGTCCCACAGCCCTATGTTCCCACATTTCTAAGATTTTTCTTAAAATTAGTCCCTATGTTCCCACAGCCCTATTTTCCCACATTTCAAGGATATTTTCAAAATTAGGTCTTGTCTTCCTACATTTCCCTTCAATTTGAGCCCTATCCTACCACAACATTTTGTAGGGTTAGGGGGATAAAATTGGATACAAATTTGTAATGTGTGAACATAGGGCCTAATTTTGGAAAAAGAATCTTAGAAATGTTGGAACTGTGGGAACATAGGGCCTAATTTTCAGTGAAAAAAAACATAGGGCTGTGGGATCATAGGGCTGTGGGAACATAGGCACGCTCCCAAGCCGACAAATCTGCAGCAACTGTGTGATGCTATTGTGCCAGTTTGGACCAAAATCTTTGAGGAATGATTGAATGAATGTTGAATCTACGACTACAAACAGACACCGAAAATTCACAATACAAACACAGAGCCATATTTTGGGGTGTGGGACTGTTTGGTGGCCATAATAAGACATTTGAAGCTGAGCTTTGTCTCTGGCACCGTGGGATGGATATTTCTCACTATTGTCTTACAATTTATAAACAAACGATTAATTAAGTAATTAAAAAAATTATTGAAAAATTATTGTTTTATCTTTTCTTTAAGCCTGTTTTGTCCACTCCGGTCCTGCTGAAGTAAAATTTAATTGTATCAGATTTGTTTATAGTTTAAAACACTAAACTCAACACGAACAGACACATTAAAATACACAATCACCGACACACACAGTGTTGGTTTCTTTTAACAATAGTGTCCAGTGTGTGAGTGCATCTGTACTTTTTCCCCTTTACGTTTGGCCATACACAAATGTTGCATTGTTGTTCAGACTCATGAGTGAAGAGGCTCGACATACTGGGAGCTGTATCTTTGTTTAGGCTAACTCTGTGTGTGTGTGTGCGTGCGTGTGTGTACGTGCACGTGGCTGTGGGTGCACGTGTACAAATGTGCATGTGTGCACGTGCGCACCCTCTGAGAGACGAGGGAGGAAAAAAAGAAGTGAAAAAAAAAGAGAGGTCAGGTTTCTATCCCATGATGCAACTGTTCTATAACACCCCCTCCCCTGACCCCCCCTCCCCTTCCCCTCCTTCTTCTCCGAGCTGGTTGCCTGTGGCAACGTACTTATAATGAGGTCAGATGGACATCCAATAATAATCACCAGCAAGCAGCAGAGAGCGAGGCGTGTTGGGACAGACAGCAGTCAAAGTGTCAGAGGCTGAATCAGCAACAAGACAAGATGGCCGCCAAAACAAATCTACTCTGTAAGTTGGCACTGATTCACCAAGTCACACAAAGTAAAACTGAAAGTGATCTGGAATCAGTTCATTCCCTTTTATTTACCTGGTAGTTAGATGAGTTTGGACATCCAGGAGGTTTGACGTGATGGGTTTTAGCTGCCGAATTAAAACGGCAAAAGAAATAATGAAAGGTTATGAAATGTTAAGAAATAGAGAAAACTCTACAGAAGCAGTTTGAGAGACAAAGTTAAAGTCCACTATTTAAATTCATCAGTTTACACTGTCAGAGTCACACTTAACTGAACTCTGAAACTGAAAAAGAGCTTTTACATAAGAAGGTGATAATAGTTTTGACTTTTCGATTTCATGTAAGGTAGAGTTCACCTTTCAGAAAGGTTTAGCTTAACTTTTCTATATTTAGTTTTACAGTAGATTTTAGTTAGTTTTTTTGTGTATAATGGGTATAATGTCTCAGAAGTATGTAGCTACATAAACATACAAAGTCCATGGTTGGAGGATAGCCGCGATGTTTAATTTTTGCGGTACTTTAGTGTCCGGCGTGAAGCGATTACGGCGCGGCGCCATTTCACGCCAAGTCGGCTTAGTTTCTGTGGTTCAATGTCACAGTGAGAGCTGACGGAAATTCGTGCCGTCTCCTTTTTCGTCGGTAGAGATATGTTACAGAAAATCTCAAACAAAACGCACAAAAACACAAAAAAAAGCTTTCAAAACTCATTTTTGAGCTGGCCTTTGGGCCGTGGATACGCTGATTTGATCAACTTTGTCTCTTGTCCCACGCACCCTGCTCGCGGCCGTGTTAGCTATAGGCTAACGTTAGCTTTAATGTTAGAGGCATAACCAGTTCATATACGTCGGCGTAGATTTACGAAGCATCGCACATATCCCAACAACGGAACAAATGAAATGCACTTGTACAGTCCTTTATTTACGGCGCTATCTTGCGCTACATCGTTAATAAAGACAGAAAAACAGTTCTTCGGCCGGTAGCCTACAACAACTCCGAACTTTCCTGAGCGATAGCTGTCAGTCAAGGTAAACTAAGGAGTTCCGTGGGTGGGATCGCCTTGAAAGTGACCAATCACAGGAGCGCCAGTGCCTCCCTTGGTTTCTACCCCAAAATGTCAAAGGTCAGTTTTGTCCGCGCGAGCAGAAATCAACTTTGCGCGTATGCCCTCCGCCGCTCGCACAGCAGACACCCGCAGGCGCGTGGCGGCTGCTCTGTGCGTACACGTGCTGCTCAGTTTTATACGCGCAGGTGTAATTCTTTCCCTCTCCCGTATGTTTTGTATTACGCTCGCAGCTGCCTTTACAACTCTCGAATTGTTGAATTGGTGCGCGAAGAGTAATATCTGCTTGTGTGAAAGGATATAATTTGCTCGAGTGAGCATGTTTTAATGCGCTCGCGAGATATGACGTAAACCTGACTGCCATAATCTCTGATCTGAAAATCTGTTCAGATACAGATTGAAGATGTTATTCCCTACATTTTCATGGAAGAAGAGTTCTGTTTTTTAGCCTGGAACCCACACACTGTTCTGTTTTGCATCCCAGAAAACTGATCTACAAACTTAGTTTCATCTGGTAGACTCATCAAGTTCAAGATCTTCTTCTTCAGTAAGAGATATTTACAGTCAGACGAGCGCCTACTGTTGAATTTGGGGCGAATTAGGCATTTTTTTCAGGTAAAAAGCTAAAAGAATGATCCTAACATTAAAGGGATGTATTATTATTATTAACAGTTACATAGCGGCAGTGTATGGAATGCTTTGAAATAACATTTAGTGGTGCCTGGGCAGCTCACCTGGTAGAGCGCGCGCCCATATATAGAGGTTTACTCCTAGACGCAGCGGCCACGGGTTCTGACTCCATTCCCCTTTTCATGTCTTCAGCTGTCCTATTAAAATAAAGGCCTAAAATGCCCAAAACATAATCTTTGAAATAACATTTAGACCACAATACAGGGAGATCAAATGTACACAAATGTTTGTAAAATGGAGAAATAAAATGTTAAATGTGACAGTTTGATTAATCATTTCAGGTGCGGTTGTACTAGGGGGAAGCATGACCTCTATATTGTAAAATGTTTGTGGCTGCCAGACAAGCAGACAACCGGGATAACAGAAAAAAAACATACGTAAACATGATGTGGGCTACGTTGGCTACGTTCAGACTGCAGGCCGTAATGCTCAATTCCAATTTATTGCCAGATCCGATTTTTTTGACTGACATTATTTTTTTAAATGTGGATGTGTTCATCAGACTCAATGGGGCATGATCTGACTGTCTAGACTGAGCTCGCGTTTAAAAAACAAATGGGACCCGTAACGGATTTGGACCACATACAAAAAAAAATCAGAACTAGAAAAGATCGGATGCCTTGTGACTTGGGCTGTTCACACTGTAATGAAAAAAAAATCGGATTTGGTTCACTTTGGCCTGCGGTCTGAACGCAGCCTATGAGGCTCACTGTTGACTTTCTGAGTGAAATAAACAGAGGTGTGTGTACTGCCCGCTTTGATTGTATTGTTGAACTGGCCCTGACCTTTTCGCACTTCAAAATGTCTTTCGGTTTGATACCAACAACCTTTGGGTAACCTGCGTGTTTATTGGCCTTTAATATACCGACAGTGGCACAGCCATGTTCCCAAATAAACACACGACAGTGGGAGAAGTTCAGATATGAGGCCGGCGAACGCGTCGCGCTGAGAGCAGCTGAGAGCAGCTCATACCAGCGCTGTGGTGAGATACTGTTGTGTAATGGATGTGACTCAAGACCTGAGAGGACCGTAAAAATTAAACTAAAGATATTGAGAAGAAGAGAGAGGCCTCATGGGAAAAATGTTGATGAGATAGAGCGAGAGAGAGAGAGACTACATCCTGGTATGAATAAATAGTTAACGGTAGTCTTTTCATGGCCTCTTCTGTGTCTTTCAGTCGCTGCCGTCAGGCAGACAAAAGAGCCTCCATGCCACGTCGGTCGGTCTGAAGGATCCATTTTAGTCTGCCAATCAAAATGAACCCAGGTCATTTACATACTGTATTCACTGAGGTCCCCACTCAAAGCCAGTGGAACACCACCCCCTAGTGTTCACTGTAGGGCACTGCGAATGTCATGTCCAAAACGAGTGCAGAGAAAACAAAGTATGGAGTCTGAAACGTGCCGCTGTAACGTACCCAAACACAATGTTCGTTTCCAATAATAACTTCCTGGTAGAAAACTCCCGTACATACAGTTTAACTGAGCGCTGAGCAAACAGGGACGAAGAACAAATGGATGTGCTCTCGTCACATTGATCTAAAACGCATGTTTGAGGCTTTCATATGTCAACCCTTTGACCAACGTTAGCTTGGAGAGCTGATGTACCTGTTGGACCACAGACTAAAGAAAATGACACCAGGAGCCGGTTGCACCAACAGGGCTTACGCCTGGTCTTGAGCTAAGTAGGTCTTAAAGTGCTCAAATTATGCTTTTTGTGCATGTAATCGGTTTACAAAATGAAAAAGCCCAAAGTCCACCCCAAAGGGACTTGCCATCTCCAACAGAAAACACTGTTCACAGACCTTACCTTAAGTAAACAGCCTTTACTTCCGTGACCAACGTGCGTCACTTTGTAACACACGTTATAATGCTCGCCTAGCTGCTAGCGTGGCACGCCCTCATACTCTGCTTCTGATAAGCTAGTATTCAATTCAATTCAATTTTATTTATATTATCAAATCATAACAAGAATTATCTCAAGACACTTTACAGATAGAGTAGGTCTAGACCACACTATAATTTACAAAGCCCCAACAATTCTAGTAATTCCCCCAAGAACAAGCATTTAGTGCGACAGTGGCGAGGAAAAACTCCCTTTTAGGAAGAAACCTGGGACAGACCCAGGCTCTTGGTAGGCGGTGTCTGACGGGGCCGGTTGGGGGTGTGATGAACAGAGGCAATAATAGTCACAATAATTATAATGGAACAGTGACTAAAACTGGTTAGTCGTGGTAGTTCATGTCATAGCAGGGCACTGCAGGGCGTTACAGTATGTAGCGTGGCACAGCAGAGCATAGCAGGACGCAGCAGGGCACCGCAGAGCGTAGCAGGGTGTAGCAGGGAGTGCAGCAGGACCACGGCGACAGATGCAACCATGATCTTGGTGCCATCCTAATCCAAGGAAATATAGTAGTAGAAGTCCTTACCTAGCTACTGTGCATGTGCGACTCCCAACAAAGAAGTGAGATGCCTCACTCTGTAGCTAAAACAAAGAGCTCAACACACAGGGTGAAAAGAGGAGCTGCAGCAATGTGCAGTACACCAAATATATGGTGTTTTCTTTAAATTGAACCATGTAAACCTATTCTGATATAACCTCTAAATACAATTATGAACCTGAAAAGGAGCATAATATGAGCCCTTTAACTTTAAAGCCCGACCTAATAGTTACGTCAGTTGCACCTTCTTGACTTAAGCCCTCTTCTCGCTAAGACCGGGCGTAAGAATTACGCCTAGTCAGTAGTGGCCGTAAAGGTCACCAATTGACACTCTCGCTGCCTGCGTGAACAATGTGGAGAGACAGCGCTCTCTTTCAGGTCGGTACAGTCACTTTCCGCACCGACTAAACCAGTAAAAGCCGGGAGTCCTCTCCAAATACATTCACAATTACCTCACTATAAACTGACAATTTAGGGGGAGGACCCGCGCCATACTTGTCTTTCTTCGCTCTGCTCAGGAGGTCTTTCCACTTTTTTCGTGCATCGCTCTCTGTACGAAGGCTGCCTGAGTCAGAGCAATCGTTGATCGCCTTCGTCATCAGTCTCCATGTTGTCCGTTATAACGTTGGACTGCTTGGCGGTCAACGTATGTCTGTGCGGCCTGAACAGCTCTAACAATTGTCTTTGATCCTCCGTTGAAACGGCTGCAACTTTAGACTCTTTACAGCCTGACATTATTCAAATGTGTGCATGAACACAGCTCTTGTGTCAGAATGAGTAATTTATAAATTTTTTAACATCATTCATCACTCTTCGCAATTGTCATGGCGGGGAGTAACAGTTTATGGGAACCCTCTCATACGCAACCAGACATTAATTAGTTCCTGCGCCAGCTCTTCAAACTCCATCGCCATTTACGATATCAAAAGGCCTAATGTCTTTACAGCAAAAGCTGACACACTTCTCCATCACCGTTTGTTTCACCTTTGCCAGGATGGGTTTTGATGCTGTAACAAACGATGTGGTTGTAGGTTGATCCTGGGCACTGGCAGGCGTTGAACAGCTTCGAACAACATGCTTTATCAGCGACGAATTCCCAGTCGTTTTGCTGTCGTACTTTAACATCTTCAGCATCTTTGGCATTTCACATAACCCACTGGCTCATTATTCTCATTATGCACATGGTCAAAAGTTTTCCACACCTCAGACTTTGCTTTCTTTGCCGGTGCAACCAAAACGTAATCGCCAGAGGCCAGCCTCCGTTTCACCTCCTCAGGATCCATTTTCACGCTAATCGAAACGCATCACCTGACCGCTCATTTACCGCGCAACCCGGAGCGAGAGCCCTAGCCCAGCCTGAGCCCGTGTAAAATAATAGAAATTATGACAAAGATTTTCAGCTCTAAAGCCATAGGCTTAAGTTTGGTTGGGGTAACCGACGTGAAGTCAATTCTAAAGACTTAGCAATCAGGACCAGGCTTAGTAAAGACCTGTAGGTGCAACCGGCTCCAGCAGCTGAAGAACATTTTGATGTCATAGTAAAGTTGACCTTTGACCGTTTGGGTTTAAAATGACATCACTTGATAATTTTATCCTATCAGACTTTTGTGTGAAATGTTGTCATTCTGATGGGCCTTTCAGACGCAACACGGTATGAGCTGCGCTTGCTGCTGCATGGGTGGCAAAATCACTGACTTTTAAAATCGTCGCTGTCGGGCAGAAACCTTGCATCTCCATATTTCATCTTTTTGTTTTTTCTTTATATATTGGTCACCCTTTAGGTTTGTATGGGGGTTTTATAACAATAAACTATAAATTGAAGCATCATTGACGTTACACAGCTGCCTGGGGATTGGTTGCTGTCTGTCTGTTATGAACGTTGTCATTGCTAGTGCATTGCATTGTGGGATATTTATGCACGGATATTGTCCAGTGTTTGGATACTGTAATATTTCACCTGAAACAGTTTCCTGTTTTAGCCTAATAAATAGCATGTTAGTGTGGAATTTCTGACTCATCATTGGATGGTCAAGAGTGCAAGGGTTGTATGTTTCACATCCGAGACCAATTTATCTGGTAAAGGGCAAAAAATAAATAATTTGTACGTTTGTTATACCGTTTAGAAATGTGTATTATTGTCATATTCCATCTCACAGTCCATTCATTAAAGGTGCCCTGCCACACAAAACCATTTTTACTTGTATTTTTTGAAATATGTTAGGTCCATATGTGTTTGAGTTATGTGGTGAATGTGAAAATGAACTGCTACCTCCTCTGTCAGCTCTAGCCACTGAAAAGAAATAAGTGAAGAAATCAGGCCAATTACAAAAGCTGGTCAGTCTGACGTGGTGTTGCCTGAGCTCATTACTATTCATGAGCTGGCACAAATCGAGCTGTCTTCCCGCAGGCTTTCTTTACCACACTAGAATGGCTTGAAACAAGGTAAACCAAGGCATTTTTTCCACAAAAAAATGTTAGAGTCCATGGTAGAACTTCAGACATTACCACAAAGTAATGAAATACGTGTGGCAGGGAACCTTTAATTTCCATAATGACCTCTCTTTAATTTAAAAGCGTTGTTCACAGGAGTCAGTTTCTGTCAACAACAAAAAAAGAAAACAAAGAAAAATTAAGTTTGAGAATTTATTTTGAAAATTCACACCTAGAAAAGGTTTCCATTTCATTGCTGTGGAAAGGATTTCTTGAACATGTTAAATTTCCTAGAATCGTATTATTAAAACGTGTACAAAACTTGAATTCCTATTTTCCATTCATCACAAGATTATGCTTATTTACTTTATTTATACTTTGTTGAAGACAAAGCAGTTTTATTCAAAATAAAGAATGACAGAAAAGAGCAGATAAAAATAAGGAGTGGAACAGAGGAAGGAACAGTACAGAGGAAGGTGATACTTGGGAACAGTAATTCCCAAGTATCACCGGCAATTAATAAAAAAAACTAAATCAAGTCAATGTGAAACAACATTCAAGTACTGTTTTTATTATTTCCAAACACCCACCAGTTCCAACATTTATCTTTCCTTACACATCAGTTTTGCACATCTGTAATTATTGCTTCAGCTGTTTGTTTTTCTGCCGTTAGAAGCTAATTATGAGGATTGTTTAGTTTATGAAACTCTTTTAACCCATTGGCACGCAACCGTCAAGTAATAGCAAAAATATCTAAAAAGAAAGTGTCCAAAAAAATGGCTAAAATAATGTCCCCCAAGGAACAATAAGGAGCAAAGAAAAATATATATAATACTTGTAATCATCCGTACATTATCAGAATACATTGTCATCTCCAAAACAGTGGGAAAAAAAATAAGCAAAGTGGATTTTTTGTTCCTTTTAATGAGGAATATTCTCAGTTTAAGGATTTTAATTGTTATCTCTTTGGCCCAGGACAATCAGAGTTAGAGAGCATTAAACTATTTACCAGAATCTATTATACACAAATATGAAATATCATCAATTATTCCGCCTTAAACAGAAGCGCTACTCCGCGGATCCAAGTGAGCGATTATTTATTACATATGATTTAGCAACATAAAACAAAGTAATTAATTAGTTGTATTTGTATCCCTCCTTTTTAAAAGGACAATTCCGGCGCAAAATGAACCTATGGGTTAATAACATATGTGTACCGAGTCGACCGTTCTCTGGGATATGTTTTCATGCTAATTGAATGTGTCTCTAGCTTGAAACAAGCTAGCGCAAACCGCTGATTAGCTGCTAACGCTAGCTTTCGGGGAAGAGGGTAAATCGCTATTTCTACACCACTAACAAGGCTCAAAATAGCACCACACTTCCACGGTAGCATAAGGAGGGTCCTATGTTACTGGTTGCACGGCAGCTAATCACCGATTTACGCTAGGTTGTTTCAAGCTAGAGACGCATTCAATTAGCATGAAAACAGATGCCAGAGAATGGTACACGTATGTTATTAAACCCTAGGTTCATTTTGCACCGGAATTGTCCTTTATTTCCTTCTCCTCTAACTTGTGATTGGCTCGCCTGATGCAACAGCTGCATGCTGGTGGTTGCCATGACAACATGCTGGCTGTAGAGCTGTGTTGGAATGGACGCGTATATTGTGTCCAAACCATAGATCTGTCCATTAATAATATACAGTCTATGGTCCAAACACATATATTTGCCTTATGTCCGCTCTGCACCGTATTTATTATGCAGTCCCACTGTAGTTGTATCCCTCCTTTTTAAGTGCATTGGTATTGTATCGTGACTGTAATGTATTTTAATGTATTGTACTGTATTAATAGTGGTGTTTTATGATGTAACTGTATTTAAGTACCTGGCTGCGAACACACCTTCATTTCCCAGCAGGGATAAATAAAGTTATCTATCTATCTATCTATCTATCTATCTATCTATCTATCTATCTATCTACTCAAACAGTTCTGTGTAACTCCAAAACTTTTTGTCTGACATTATAGGTTCAAGTCTAAATTATCTGATTTATTTAATGCCCCAAAACACTGATTAATCTGCTGTTGGCCACATAAACAACACAAACGAACCATTAAACTGAGCAACATTCCCCTCTAAGGCCTCCAGGAGGTGCCAACACACCAAACGAGCACTTGAGGATCCAGTCGGGCCAGAAGGAGAGCGAAGCAGGAGCGCACAAAATGACGAGGTCTGAAATGTTTGCTCTTTAGTCACATCTACCATTAACAGCATCAGGCATCAACATTTAGATCCTATTTAACAATATATCAACAGGTTTAGTCCACACTGATAAAAAAAAAAAAAAAAAAAAAAAAAAAAAAGATAGTTGGGATGCTTTCAAACTGCTTTAATTTGTTGCCTTGGTCACAAATATTAAGAACCATGTGAAGAAGAAGGGCTGACTGCCATTAGTAGATTTCAAAATAGATTTCCTGATAGCTCAGCTCAACCAGAAAGTGACTGGAAAATATGACTTTTTAGGATTTGACTGGTTTCAAGCAGAAATGTTCTTGAGCAGAAAATAAAATATTTTAAAGGCGTTTGCAGTCGACTACTGGAAGTTTCAATACACACACAAAAACATGAATACATGAGCTGAAGTGTAGATTTGATGCCGCAGTGAAATGAAGGCATTTATAGTTTTTTTTTTTGTGCAACACAATGCCACTTTTACTATTTTTATTAGATGATGTCTGTAGCATTGTCCTTCTGACTGTGATTCTTCGGGTGTAATAACTGTGAACCACTTGGTTTAGTTAAGAAGTTAGTCCACATTTTTCCATGAATCTAACTCTGGCCTTTCACCCATCGTCATCAGCAGACACTCAGACAGCTTTTCCTGTTAGTTGGTTTGTTTTTGCCAGAAAGGCATCCAAATCTGGCATTGAGGCTGTCACTCTTCTCTGTGACGGCCCGTTGTTCTCGCAGTTAACATGATATGGTTTTAAAATGAATGTTGATTTATTGTTGTTAAAATTCTACACGCAACACCTTTAAAACTTTATATTATGTGGTATGCAGTTTCTAATAGTTTTCAGTTACCAAACTTCACGAATCTCCGCTGACGGTGGAGTTTGAGTGTTGGGGACGGGACGTGTCCAGCGGGAGAGACACAGAAAGGACTTCTGCCAAGACAAGGTCAGAATGACTATTACGTGCATATGTGTGTTTCTGACCACAGGGTTTGCCGAACATTGCCACAGGAGTAAACGCTGACATTACATTTGGTGAATATTTCATGTTGCCAGAAAGCCGACTAAACTGTTCCAGAGCTGCAACTCATCTTTTACTCGATGGACAGAAAAATAATGCTCAACTATTTCACTCACTGAAGTTTCTCATGCAAAAAAAAGGACAGAAATGCTGCTTTTAGCCTCTCAGATATGAAGACGTCGTGCTTGTCTCTTTCTTTATATCACATTGAACAGAGTATCTTTGAGTTTTGGACAAAACAAGACCTTTAAAGACATCCCAAGAAACTGGGATGGACATTTGAAAACTATTTTTGACATTTTAAAAGACCAAACAATTAATAGATTCATCCAGATAACAATCGGCAGATGAATTGATAATGAAAGTAATGGTTAGTGGCAGCCCTAAACTGATTGGCTGGTTTGTCGTGTGAAAATCAATTTATGTTCCAAAATTAAAAAAGGTATAATTTCTAAACAAATTGTGTTTTCACTAGAGATGGTCAGATACCGATACCAGTATCGGACCAATATATAACATATGACACACTGGTATCGGATTGGTACTCGATATCGGCTGATTCGCAAGTTCAGGTATCGGAATCGGTATCGGGAAGCAAAAAAATGGTATCGGACCATCTCTAGTTTTCACATTACAGCAAGGATGTTGAGTTTACAACTTAGATCGTCGCTCTCGTCGTTTATTTCAAGTGTTGGCATCGTTAACTACTACATGTCCAGGTGTGCATGTGTAGGGTTGGGTAACGTTTGGATTTTTACGATTCCGATGACGAACCGGTACTTTAAAAACAATTCCGATTCCTAAACCAATTCTTGAAAAACTGAAAAATGACATCAAAGATGTAATATGTTTACTTAGCGATCACGTGCAGTGAATGGTTAATATGTTTTTACGTCCGTTTTGGTGAGCCCAGAGGGGAAAATATTGCATTTTAAAAGTAGCCTACATTTACGGTAGCTAGCTAACGGCAGACTACAGAGAAAGTCTGACATTTTACGTCCGTTTCGGAGCGACAGAGGGAAACTATTTCAGTCGACACATTAAGTGGAACCGAAATGAGGAACCGAAATGTGCGTTCTAATCCGGTCCGATTCCTACCGGCTGCGTAGGAACCGGGTTTCGGTACCCAACCCTATGCATGTGTGTGTATATATCTCTGTTAGACTGCCAAGCAGAAGCCAGTGAAGCTCTACTGAAGACTGAAACCCTAATCAACCAACCCTGCTATAAGCAATCTGAATCGCTTTCCACTGATATGGATGAAGTCAGGTTACAGTCACCACTTATGTGGTTGTCTTAACAACAACACTCTCAGATTCCCCCGGGAAACGTGAGCGCTGAGCCCCTGATGGTCCACTGAGCTGCAGGGAATGTTGCTCACCAACCGGATCACGTTTTAGCTGTGGATTTTTTTTAAATGACCTGCTTCATTTAGTTGTACTGGAACATAGGGCCAGTTTCAGCAAATATGACAGAAAGTTAGTTAGTTTAGAAGTCTTACCTACTGCACCTTTAATGCATTCAAACTAACCTGCTTTGGATTAAAATAAAACAGTGATTCTGGACCCGGATTGTTTTATTTTTTTATATTTTCCATTTTAAAGAATGTTTTTCTAACCTTAGTATACTGTGAGTTCAGACACATTTCTATCAGTTGCAAGTGTGACACAGACTACGTTTACATGCACATAATATTCCAGTTTTGGCCCTTATTCCGAAAAACAAAACAAAAAACAAAGACAAAATTCCGACTAAGCTAATGGAAGTGAATATTGCACTATTATTTGGGTTTACATGCAGATGTGCAAAATAGGATTTCTTGTCAAAGTTGGCGGACTTGTTGGACCGTGCGAACACAGCCTCCCTATTTCATTCCTTCATTTACGTTCTTGAAAAGGTCGGCGTTGTGATCTTTGTCCATAAACCTGTTGATATCCAAGTCTGTCGTAATGTTTAAAATGATCTGTGTTTCTCCTTCCAACCAGAGATGTGGGCTTTTCTTTTGGGCATGCATCTCTACCGCAAACTGTTGGCTGGTTGTTTACAACAACCATAGCAACGCACAGAGCTGACGGAAGCTGTAAAATGGTGCAAACTGCAGTAAAAAACCCTGATAGAGACGCATATTCCAAATGCTCCTAAAACCCGAATAATACCGGCATATCACCTGTCTTAATCGGAAAATGCTGAATTCGGAAAAAGGCCTTATTTGGAATGTCCAAACAGAATATGCTTTTGACATGACCTATAAAATAAAATTCAGAATATTGTCATATTTGTAAAAACAGTGGAGTATGAGTGTGCATGTACTCATTGTAACCGTCAGTTAAATTTCAATGTCCAGACTTTCCAAACCGCTGCAGGAAGCACATCTACAGCAGTTCAGCCTCACCAGAAATTCCAATAAATGAAAGACGGCAGCGTGATCTTTTTCAGAAATTTTATACAATTCTTGAACGTTTGACTAAAGCAGAACTCTTTTGAGAAATGTCATCATTTTGAGAAGGCGGTTGGCAGTTTGAGCTGTAACCGTGACTCCACCCACCGTTTTGTATCTTTAAGGCGTCTGAGGTGCAACCCTCTCTATTGCTCAACCTGCATCCTCCTATAATTAATTAAAACCCCGTTTCCTGGTTAGTGAGGAGTGTTGTTCACGTGTGTTAGTCATGTTATAATCGACACGCATCTAGGATGAAAACAAAGCCTGTCGAGAGCCCGTCTCTTGCAACACCACACCCACATTAAGCCACTACGGCTGAAGGCACTGTTTAAACATGTGTCTCTACCTCGTCCACCTCCACACCCTCCCTCCTCCCTCCTCCCTCTGTTCATCTCTTCCCCTCCGTCCTCCTCCTCCACCACCTTCTCCTCCTCCTCCATCCGGTGGCATCTATAGCAGGACACAGCGCTTCTTGGGTTTGTTGTCTGGAGGCTCCAGAGCTGCCAGGATGGCCTCGTCAAACACGTTCTTCAGTCCTCTCTGACAAAGAGACAGAAAAGAGAGAAACACTGTTAAGTTCCACGCTCCACGCAGAGCTTTCGCCGTAGCCTACGTAAGTGGCCTGAAGTTCATACTTGTGCGTTTGTGTGTGCTTTGATCGCTTTAAAAAGTAACACGCTGACTTATTGGGACTTCAGCTTATTCACCGTATCCCCCAGAGTTAGATAAGTCCATACATACCGATCTCATCTCCGTGCGTGTCCTAACTCGGTCTGACGCGCCCACTGCTAGCCTAGCTTAGCACAGATCCTGGAGGTAACCGGCTCCAACTAGCCTACTACTCCCAATAAGTGACAAAATAAAAATGTTCCTATTTACATGTTGTGATTTGTATAGTCACAGCATGTACAAATAACAAGGTCACATGAGAGACAGCCATCTTCTAACCGTATACATACTGGGAACTATATTCTCAGAAGGCGACGCACTGCTACTTGGGCGCAGTGATTAGCGCAACACCTGAAAAGCACCGTTGTTACTCTCTGCTCCTCGCCACGGGGCTTCTCGTGTGCTGCGAGCAAATCACTCCGCCCAAGTACCGTATTTTCCGTAGTATAAGTCGCATCAGTCAAAAAATGCATCATGAAGAGGAAAAAAACATATATAAGTCTCACCGGACTATAAGTCGCATTTATTAAGAAATTTATTTCACAAAATCCAAGACCAAAAACAGCCGACTCGTTCCTCCAGCTCTGGCCATCTTGCTTTCAGCCCGCGATTAGCCTTTTCGCCAGTGCCTCAAACTCTCTTTCTGCTGCTCGATTACCGTTTTCGGCTGCATATTTTACTACCTGCAGTTTGTGATCTCTTTTCTTTCTCAGTTGTCTTTAGGAGCAGCATATAGATGTCACAAGCCTAGAGCGCCCTCTCGCGGCTGTAGACGGTAATGTTTTCAGTATGAATTAACGTTTAAATTTTTTTTAAATTATATATATTTTGATATATAAGTCGCACCTGAATATAAGTCGCAGGACCAGCCAAAGTAGGAAAAAAAGTGCGACTTGTAGACCGGAAAATACGGTAGTAGAAGTAGCAGTGCTTTGCCCTAACGTTACCAATCTGCCTCTGTACCAAAACTCTTCAGAAATCTCTTCACCCGTAACCCAAAAAGGGATTTAGCGAATATTAGCTAGTTGTGTGTATACTGTATGTTTCAGGGATCTAGATTCAGTGGTTTGGTCTGGTCTCGGTCTCAACCCCTCAAAGTCTCGGTCTCGATACACTCTGGTCCTGGGTAATGACTTGGTCTCGGTTTAGGTGGTCTTGACTACAACACTGCCTCTCTGCGTACCTGTGTGAGAGCTGAACACTCCACGTATTTGACGGCCTTCAGCTCACGGGCCAGTTTCTCTCCGCTCTCACAGGTCAGAGCTCGCTGTTTGTTCTTGGCCAGTTTCTCCAGAGTGTTGCTGTCGTCTCTCAGATCCACCTGAGTCCCGACCAGCAGGAAGGGCGTCCGAGGGCAGTGGTGGGAAATCTCCGGCACCCACTGTGAAGAGAGAGACGCACGGACAAAGAAGGATGAGGCATTTCATCTGGGAGGCCAGAGTCTGGATTAACACCAGTCAGGAACAAAGTCACAGTAAAGTTCCGTCTTTGTTGAATAAAAACGATTAGTACATAGGTCTCTACGATATACAGTTTTGTGTTCTATGCATGTTTTCACTTTTCCTTTGACTATTGTTTAAAGGTCAAAAATACTCACTAACTAAATCCCCATCCCCAGTCAACAATATTGGATACCTTTATTGGAAAGTTATAGTCATTTTAAGTTTGGAAAAAAACACAAATGAGAGAAGACATTTTATATTACATCTAAACTCCTTTGCATACGAAGTCTGCAACTTTCTTCTGAAAAACACTATTTTAACGAGCGCCTGGCGCAGGTGTGTTTAGGTCGTGTCCATATCCACTTTTGCTAGTTTAACAGCGGAAAAAAGGGTCCGTGCACCAGGCGCATTGTTCACAAGGGTTGTTCTTAGTGTCTTTATTAATCATAGGTGTGTTTTGGGCGTAACATGTAATAAACCAATCAGAATGTCATCTCCCATTTCCTTTAAAAGCCAGGCGCGTTTGGACCTTGGAGCATTGCTTATATGATGGCGGATTTGCACCGTAATGTTTTTATTTGTAATCTTTTGCATGTTTGTGTGCTGCTGTTTGTGTGTGTAACAAGCATAGTGTGCACGTGCTGTGCAAGATAGGGCCCTTTGGTGTTAAAAAATAAATACAACCTTTTGTTTAGTCGGTTATGTTTCAAACCCAAAGCCAAAACGGACACTGACTAAACAACTCAACCACACAAACTCACCTTCTCTCTGACATTTTCAAAAGAGGAAGGCGATACGACAGAGAAACAGACGAGGAAGACGTCGGTCTGAGGGTAGCTGAGGGGTCGCAGCCTGTCGTAGTCCTCCTGACCTGCAGGGGGGGGGGAGACGCACAAACACTCGGCTCAACAGCAAACAACAACAAGCACGATGGACAACATGTAGCAGGTAAAGCTAAAGCACAGCCGCCTGCCATGGCAACAAGGGCATCATGACGGTCGTCAGTGAAGGAGATGAAAACGTTCTTCTCCCATTTCAGGAGACTTTCTACAAATACTACGCATGTTATTGTTACTGCAACTGTTCCCGTTGCCGCACCTTGTCATAAAAGGTATTTTATTGTTTACCTGCAGTGTCAAACAGTCCTAGAGTGTATGGCTCGCCGCCAATCATCACCGTCACTGCATAATTATCAAAAACCTAAAAGGGAGGGTGAGAGAGAGAAAGAGGAATAATGGGAGAAAGACAGGGAGGGAGCACAGAGGAAGGAAGTAAACATGTGAAAAAAAGACATATGATCTCAGACATTCTTTAAAACAAAACAGGAAGTATACGTCTCATCTTTAACAAGGCAAGTGAGTGTCAAACAAAAGAGACAGACACATGCTCTATACTAGTGGGTCCCAAACGTTTTCACGTCAAGGTCCTCTAAACTGACACAAATCACCACCATAGACCCCCCCAAATTTGATAAGATTTCATCCCAAGGTCCCGCAACACACACACACACACACACACACACACACACACACACACACACACACACACACACACACACACACACACACACACACACACACACACACACACACACACACACAATGTAGTAAAAAGGGCAGAAAATGTTGCTGGGAAAGCAACAAAGTGGGTATTCTATAGTACATAATTAGAACTATTAAATGTTTTTTTTCACCAGCCTGCACACGTAAAAGGTATGGACGCCCATTTCCACCAGTAAAATATTTGCCTTGTGATGGAAAAAAAAAAAGAAGGATCCTGTAGACCTTTGTATCTTAAAATAATGTAATTAAAATAACAATCTCGAAACAATGACTTGTTTTTATTGTTGATTATCTTGAGACAATTAAGCCCTATTTGCACAGGACTACTGTAGTATTACCTGGGGACCTCTACTCATTTGTAATAATTACAGAGGTCGCCTGTGATCTAAATTCCATGCGAATCAAAAGTTGATAAAATCTGCATCTTCAGTAGCCTGATAATCTGAATGAGTTGCCTTTTCAGTTTACTGCATTCAATCAGTCAGACATTTTTCTTCAAGTTGGCGGATTTCAAGTCGACACAAATGCTGGAAATCGGAAATAAATCCCTGCAGACTGTCAGTAAATACTGTACTGAGTTCATTGGAACTACCACGTTGTGGTCACCGACCTTAGTCAGACGTTGTTCCTGTAAGTTGACTTGGAACGACTTATACAGCTGGGTTTCTGGCTCTGACACAGGAACAGGACGCATTGTCTTAATCCCACAAACAAAGCTCTGATTAAAGGGTCAGTTAATTCACCGACGGTGGGAAACAACAGTTATTAGACGTCAGACCTATTGTACTGAACAAATGAGCTGCACGGGTGGCAAGTAAGAGGTCTGGAACAGGATCCATCTTCATAACTATATCTTTGTCTAAACATTTGGAAAGGCAGCAGACAAAAACTTGCTAAAGAAATCCACTGGGACCGACTACAATCATTAGATCAGGGTCCTTTGATCATGTTTTGATGCTCGCAAAGATTTCATATTCATTCGGCTTAGGTGCTGCCCAAAACGGCTTTAGTGGTGCGCCTAAAGCTTGATTTACTGTATACTTCTGCGTAAAATCTACGCTGTGGCTACATAAGTAGGTACGTGGAGACACAAACCTACGCCGGACCCCACGCCGTAGCCTGACGTGCACCTCTCCAAAAATGTAACCCTTGTGTTGACTTCGGGTCACATTGACCCGTTTTCAATTTTTGTTTTATATCAGAAAATATGGGACGTAGAAATAAGCGCTGAAAATGTGTAGAAGAAAAATTTAACAATTCAAAATGTTGTAAAAAGCAAAAATAAACTGAAAAAAAAAAAAGGCGTCAAAAAACCCCCTCAAAATACATGTCCTGAACAAACCCGCCATTTTTAAATAGTTTAGCCAGCGGCGTTATTTTTTTGCCGCCTCCAGCTTCTTTTGAAACAAAATTTGTGCCGAGAAACAAAAACAACACAGCTTTGACGTTCTGTGTGTGTGACGCGGCAGTTTCCTGCTGCGTCGCTGTGACGACCAGCCCGCTCGCCTCACGCATGAGGCAGTAGTAAATCTGCTAATGGAAAAAGGAGGACGGGGAGCCGTGGCCCAGTCGGGTCGAGCTGGTACCGGCAGTGGGTAAGCGCCGTTTGTTTCTCTCACTATGACTGTAGAGTACACGCACCCTCTGCACGACCATAAATCACGCTTTAGCCTTGTGATGGGAGAACTCTGTGTTCTCATTTGCCGGTGGAAGTAGGCGACATAACCTTTTGACAACAAGGCTGCGTCTTCATCAAACCAGAGATCATATATCACGTACTGTATGGTAGGTTTACTGGGCCTTGAACAAATCAAAGTCAATAAAATGATTCATTATCTTGCTTAAAATTGGATTTCAAACATTGTGTGTACATGTACGTCCTTACCATGCCTATGACTCAATGCTTAGAGAAACAGTGTTACTTTAAACATGTCAAACTGATGGAAACAAGCGGAACGCTCTCAGCAAAGGGAGTCTTGTTTTGCAGCTGTTCAGGTGAACAGGCCTCCCGTGGCATCACTCTCGTAGCTTTAGGCTGCCAACGTGTCAACGTGCCTCAAACCTCCCAGCTCGGTGTGAGATCGGAAGTCAGCTGAAGCAGGGAGTGTTTTATAGCCGCTATGCGCCTGTTTGAATTCACGGCACGGTTTCCACACGTCAATCCGCTGTAGCCTGCAGGCACGGTTTGTTTTTTTAATGTCGCTCCGTATGCACAGACAGGCTCCAGATAAACTGGAGGATGTAGCCTGTAGCAGAGGAAGCTGCACCAAGTATTACAAACAGGGATTCCAGCTAGCTTTACTCCTGCATCTGTTTGGTCTTTATTTAAACAGGCAGGCTCACAGCAGGTGACTGGGACGGCTTTTGCACGATGTCTCCTACGTCTAGGGCTGCATTGGAACCTCAATACTTTATCAGTGCTGCCTGAGATGTGGCTGTGTATCAAACCTTCAAATCTGCGTTCATTTTGTTGATAAAAACAATAGCAAAACAATATTAATAGACAACTTTTTCACAACAAAAACAAGAGAAAACTGAATAAAAAGTTAAACAAAAACTAAGGCAAAAATGCAAGACAGTTTTAAATAGCTGTATTTAGTGCATACAAATAGTGCATATACTATTATTAAATTATTCAAATTTCACACACAAAAAAAATTAAAAAGGCTTTAGGCCCTATCTTGCACACGGCACAGCGCAAAGCCTGACGCAAGTGTCTTTGCTAGTTTAAGACCGACGCAGTTGTCAATTTCCCGTCCAGCGTCCCATGTTGTTTATACAGCAAATGCACCTGCGCCCATGGGCGTGCTGCTCTTACAGGGAGGTGTGTTCAGGTGCATTCTTGGCGTATTGCTATCTTGAGGCAGCGGAAACTGATCGTGCCATTGACCAACAAAAACCTGGTCTAAAGTCAATAACGCAGCCTTTCATTGTTATTAACTAATTAATTAGTGAAATGTGCCTAGGCTCGTGCACACTATGCTTGTTACACACACAAGGACGAGCAGCAGCACACACACAAAAAAAATATATATATTACGGTGCAAATCCGCCATCATAAAAGCAACGCGCCTGGCTTTTAAAGGGAATGGGAGAGGACACTGATTGGTTTATTGCCTGGCGCATGGACCCTTTTTCCGCCATCAAACTAGCAAAAGTGGAATCGTACACGCCCTAAACGCACCTGCGCCAGGCGCTTCATGGCGTGCACTTAGATCGTTAAAATAGAGCCATTTATCTTTGTTGACTAAAATGAAACTACATTTTCATGAAACGACCACAACAAATGTCTGCTCGGACAGATTTAAAACATAATTGAAACTGTTTTAGACAAGTGTATTACTGCAAAGTTTGTGTGCAGCAGCATGTGTGAAAAGAAAATATGTTTTTTTATACATCTCTCAAAGTAACACACTAATGTTTGGTATTGGTACTGGAACACCATCTCTTTTGTACAGATATGAGCTTGACTCTAAAGCTCTTGAAAACATAGTTTTAAATCTTAAATACAACTTTATAATATTTGTGATTAAATGAGCAAAAATCGGAGATAACGGTTGGAAAAGAAAGTCTGCTTCTTGAATAACATGCCATTTCCTTTCACTTCATCTGTTCAGACATTATATTCATGTTTTCCCCTAGCTCTCTTTTAAACTAATTTTCAAACGATAACATCCTGTGTATTTTGATCAGACCATAATGTACAGTATTGTGTGTAATATGCATCTTAAGCTGTCCTGACAAAGAAAGGCAGTGAGATATTTGGCTTTGACTCTTTCTGGCCTATTTCCTGTTTTAGAACAAAAACTCAAAAGGAACAAAAAGTAGCCGGAATCACAACACATTACTAAAGTCTAAATAAACCAAATGACAAAGCAGTTTTGTTGAAGTTATTATTTTTTTGAATAGTGATAATTTGCCTTGTCATTAGTTTGCGTTGGACTGGGTATGTTGGTTTTACCGTTGTAGTTGAGCCCAGGCCAGCCCAACTACAGGGGAGAGGCTGCTGACACACAATTGTTGTTGTTTTGTTCTGGTTGCTCAGTAACAATCAGATGTTACTTGTTTTGTTTTTCCAGAAGTGAGAGGCAACCTCATACAGATTGACAAGACAGTTCAGGGTGACACACACACACACACACACACACACACACACACACACACACACACACACACACACACACACACACACACACACACACACACACACACACACACACACACACACACACACACACACACACACACACACACACACACAATATATATTATTAATCGATTATTTTCATTGTCGATTAATCAGGCAGATTATTTTCTCCACTACTCGAATAGTCGTTTGGGCTTTAAAATGTCAGAAAATGGTGAAAGATGTCCACAACTCAAAGATATATTCAGTTTACTGTCACAGAGGAGTGAAGAAACTAGAAAATATTCACATTTAAGAAGCTGGAATCTTAAATGGAGATGTTTTAGTCTTTTTCATAACAAATGACTCAAAACAGATTAATCAGCTATCAAAGTAGTTGGTGATTAATTTAATCGTTGACAACTAATCGATCGATGCGGCTCTGAAGTGAACTGCCTGACAAATGCACTCCAGATTACAGTAATTGTCACGTACGTGACATTAAAGTCTGATAAGGAGACATGTTTCTGAGGAATTGTTTCCTGGAGGAGACTTCCTCCCTCCTGATTTCTCTTATTGTGGTGGTTAGTCAGCTGACTGACAGGAAGCCGCTCAACCAGACGAGGCGCTGATGTGAAAATGCTCAACACAAACACAACGAAAGTGAAGACGAAACAGAAAGCCTGTGCATGTTTGCTGTGATGGATCTCCTACTGAAGGTGAAGGGAAGAACAAACTGTAGCAGTTGCAAAAACATTAGCATTACTTCCTTCAGGAAGGACACCTAAAGGCCCTGACACACCAACCCGATAATGGGCCATCCGTCAGTCTGGCGAGGTCGGTGACTCGAGTCTGTTGGGTGCGTTCCGTGCAGTTTATGTTTTGTATTACGCTCAAGTCGGCGTCGCTTCAGTGTGTTCCTAGGCACTTTTTGGACCTTGGGGAGCCGACTGATCGGTCCGACTGCCTTTTCTGCCGACAGTCAGCCGTCGGGGTTGGTGTGTCAGGGCCTTAAAACCCCCGCCAAATACGTGCACCTACGGTGCATTTTACGTAAATGCCAGTTTTATCATTTAAAAGGGTTTCATTTCATGTCTAACTTGACAGATGACGGCTGCACGATAATGAATCAAGTCATTAAATGTGATTATTAGTTTCAAAAGTTTAGGATCAAACTAGTGTTCAGCATAGAGTGATAGTGCTGCTGCTAACAACAGGATATACTGGCAGGAATGTCAGTAATGTCAGAATGTCACACATGCAATAAAAAAAAACGATAAGGGTGAGAAAACAATAGGACAACAAGCAATGCAAAATGCCATCATTGTTTCTGACTGACCAAACTGTTTAGCAGCCTGGATGAGTGGGAGGTATGTAATCATTCATAATATAGTTATGAATGATTACATACCTCCCACTCATCCAGGCCCCATCTTGATTTATATTATTATTATTATTATTATTATTATTATAATAATAATAATAATAATAATAATAATAATATGGATGAATTTCCCATTTGTTTCTTACCACAATAGAGTATTACAGTCCCTCCAGAAAAACGCAATTATGCGATTGCATAATTCAATGCGTAATCAGCCAAAGTCCGCATATTTAAGTGGGGGCCACATTTTTTCAAATATGCCGCACAAATTGCCGATTTCCGCGCAATATTATTTCATAATCCCCGCATTTTCGTTGCAAAAAAGTCACATATATCTTAGTAGAAAGTTGAAAAATGTTGCGTTTACTTCACACAAGAGCAGTCATTTTCCTCTGTTGCCATGGGAACGTTATGAATGGACGTAATTACGCGACGCGAACATAATCGAAAAGCAGGATGTGGGGGATCACTTTTTTTTCTCTTTTTCATCAAACCGCAGTTTTTGCGAGTTCCCGCAATTTCATTGCATAAACTTGCATAAATATCATCATATTCCATCGCATTTTTTAAGAAAACGTGCCGCATAATCAAGGATTTTTGCCCGCAACAATCACAAAAAAATTAAAGTCAAAAAATAAGTTGTAATATTATGAGAATATAGTCGGTATTACGAGAGAAAAGTTTTAATATTACAAGAGGAAAAGTTTTAAGAGGAAAAGGGTTTTATATTTAATGTGTAACACTATGATTGAACTGGGCTAGAAATCAAGATAACATAAGTTTAATGGTATAACTATTGAAGGTGCTCTAAGCGATGTTGGGTGACGTCACTTCTTGACGTTCAAAGTATTTTCAAACAAAACGAGGCTAGCTCGCCTCTCCCTCCTCCTCATCCCGTCCCCTCTCCCTCCCTTCTGTGCACTAACGCCCCCCCAACCTCCACCCCCAAAATCCTTCTTGCCTGTTATTGGCTGGAACCCTGAACACTATTTGTTACGTTTGTTGGTGCAGGTTGGCCAGTGACCACCAATTTGTTGTGTTTGTGTGTTCAGGGGACAGGCAGCTCGCGGATAGTGAGGAGATATTTGCTGTATGTGACAAAAAAATTAGCCTAAAAAACATGTGATATCACTTAGAGCACCTTTAATTTCTATTTCAACTCTTATAATAATATAATATATAATATTATATTATTATATAATATAATAATTATTAAACAAATATTACAACTTTATTCTAAAAAAAAGGCGACTTTCTTCTCAAAAAGACTCAAAACACTACGACTTCATAAAAAAAAAAAAAAAAAAAAAAAAAAAAAAAAAACTACAACTTTATTTGTCATTATGACAAAATGATAAACACAGATGATCGAAACGTAAGAGATAGTACTATACTATTTATAAGTTGTATCCCTCTTTAATATCTCTGGTTGGATTTAGATTTTTGTACAACTGTGATTAAGCACTTTGATTTGTCCGGTACTACTTACTATACTAGACTTACTATATAACGATATATTATGATAAAATCACAAAGTGTGGTTTAAAAAAAAAAAAACGGTACTGACATATTCAAACCTAATGGTTAAAAACGATGGTGGGTGGGGGGGGGAGGTGCGAGAAACACAGAGGACAGGAAGAGGAAGATATAGCTGAGTCAGCACTGTTGGTTCTGCAATCCTCTGATCTAACTGTGCTGACTACTGACAGACAGAGAGAGAGACCGACAGACAGACAGAGACAGACAGACAGACAGAGGGAGAGAGAGAGACAGACGGTGGGATGGGGTACCGATAGAAAACAGGAGAGAATTACTCAACAAATTGCAGTCAGCGGAGCTGCCCATCAACTAGGGATGTTTAAGATATTTCCAGCAGGACAGACCTGCCTGTCAACAGTCACTCAGCGGTTTTCTAAACCGAAAAGTCAAGAGTTTGCAGGATCAGTCGAGCTGAGGCGACCACATTTTTGTGTGTGCAGAGCCTGAGAGGACGCTTCCTCGTCGCGATGCTTCAACAGGACAGTTAAAAGTCAAAAAAACCTAAACAGGAAGTGTAGGGAGACGGACCCCAGAGAATCTCAAATAGGTCAACTTGCAGCTACATGAAAATAAGCGAACACACACACACACACACACACACACACACACACACACACACACACACACACACACACACACACACACACACACACACACACACACACACACACACACACACACACACACACACACACACACACACACACACACACACACACACACACACTCTGAGGATTGCAATCCCATCGGGCTGGCTACATTGCACGCGTAGCGGACGTTCCAACACTGCGCTCCCACTATAATCAATGAGACTGGCGTCACCGGGCACGAGAACAGCGTGTTAGTGGTGCGTGTGCTCTGCCGAGATCTGCTCTACAAGCGTAAAAATAGGACATTCTTCTATTTATATTTTTTCGCGAGGTGCGCGTGGCCCTTTTACACAGAAATAGATCGAGAGTTTATATAAAAACTACAGATATACAGGAAACCACTTAATGACTGTCAACGAGCATACTGGCAGTTTTGTTTTGAGAGTAGGGCTGGGATGGTTACCGTGGTCACGAGACGCCTACCGCGGGTCTGAGCTCGTCACCGCCATCACCGCCAAAAAACATTGGCCTGCACTGGTGTGCATGTTGTGTCTATTGACGTGGAGTCGTTGATTCTAATGACATGGATTGTGTCCGATGACATTGTGCCTAACATGGATTCAAGGTTTTCTAAACAAAATTTAGCAAATCCGACCTTTCGTGAGTTGGGGAGCGGAATGTTCCGTGACATATAATAACATTCCATTCGTGTTGACTGCCTAGGGCTGCCACCTCTTAGTCGATTAGTCGACTAATCGGTCGTTTGTCGACTAAGATTTCTTTAGTCGATTAGTCATTTTTTAATGCTTATTCATGCTTAATTACTCATTTCCAAGAAAGTTCTGAGCACATTTATGGTAAACACAAGATTTAAAGTGATGCTTTTGCAGGATTAATTGTGGAGAAACTCAGTTTTACAGATGGTTAATTAACTACATTTATATTGTGCTTTTCTAGTCTTAACCACCTCTCAAAGCACACAGCTCTGTCAATTAAATCAACTAATCGGTTAGTCGACAAAATCGTATAAGTGTTAGTCGACTAAGAATTTCTTTAGTCAAGGACAGCCCTAACTATTAGGCCTATATACGCGAGAGTACCTGTGTAATGGACATTTCTCCGTTCTCAGCTGAGGCAGACACATTAACGTTACAGCTGCAGTGTTTACCATTGCACATTAGCCTAGCAGCTAGCGGAGTTTCCTTCTGCTTATAGCTTTATCCCTCTATAACGGCACGGTTGAATTTCAGCCTGCATGCACGTTTCGTAGCCTAAAACAGAGCGGCTTACATTGGTAGAGAGAGCAACAAGTTAGCGGACTCTGCTCTCTGTCTGCTCAGCTGCTAGACTGGCTGCACTCGGCATTGTCGGCAAACTATTTTAATTATATTTTTTTTTACTTGACAAACGAGCTTTCTGAACTGTCTGTGGAATGGATCAACGGAGATACGCTACTCTCCATTACTGCATTCTCTCCTTGCGCGACCACACGGGCACTGACCTCACTCAATTAAGGCACCGTGCCACTCTCACTCTAACCTACGCTACTCTCGAAAGGGGGTTGCGGTATACCGCTCTACCGCGGGAATTTCTTGCTTTTCAACCGCGGTAAGAAAAACATTTTCATTTCTTGGTTCCCTCACCTGCGTCCTCTGATAACAGCCAACAGTAGATTGATGTTTTCACAGCGCTGTGCTCCAAAAAAAACTGAAGAAACGCCAACAACAGTCCCAGAGCAAAAGTTCTCCGGCTCGTCTGTGACTCACACAATCCTACGCCGTGTGTGCAGCAGGTGTAGCCGGTAAAAACTGCGGCACGTACGATCCACTTTTTTTTTTTTTTCATTGTTTTTGGATGCCGGAGTTGCTGTAATGAACGCACGCAGTCAGGCAGTTAAACACGTAAGAAAGTGATCAGTTTAACCGGATTATCCAGACAATGTATTTCAAAGTAAACAAAAAGTGTGAATCCCCCTATTGAAAAAGGACACCTGTAAACACAGCAGTGTATGTACTGTGATTTGAAGGCCTTTTTACGGACAGATCACTGCTCATGTAAACAACCGTCCTCTTAATGGCGGCTCAATTCACACAAACTGTAAACAAGTATCACTTCCTGTGTGACAGGAAAGAGCTACAGCGGCAGCGACTGTACAAGAAGAACAGGGAGTGGAAAAACCTTGATGCTGCTGCTGGTTTGCAGACTGTCACTTTCAGTATTAGTTGATTTGTTCTGTGCTTTCAGGGTTTCCGCAGGTCTCAAGAAGTCACATTTTTGACTTTGTATGACCTTTTTAAGACCTTTATGAATGAAATTTAAGACCTATATCACAACATTAAAGTGCAACGAAATGCAGAGTCACACAAGCACTTGCAAATTAAAAAAATATTAAAATGGAATAAAAGCGACACGGAATAACAATGATCTGTACATAAATAGCAAATTATATTTGGACGAGCGAGCTAGAACTACCACAGAGTAATAAAAAAAAAACATTTCAGTGAGCATTAGAGGCAGCGTTACATGGACATAGGAACATTTAAGACCTGCTTACAATTATTTAGGACCTAGAACACAACACTGTGGAATTTAAGACTAACAAACAATTTGAATTTTGAAATTGTAGACTTTTTAAGACGCCTGTGGAAACCCTGGTTTTGAAAAAAGCTACTCACCGTGGGGACGTATTCGGAGGGAAACTTGTTGGTGGTGTAGGAGATGAGCAGGCAAGTCTTTCCCACAGCACCATCACCAACCACCACACACTTTATAGTCTGCATCTAAAGAGGAGGAGGAGAAGGAAGGCAGGGAATTAAGGAGAGATAAGTGACCGGTGAAAAGTCTTATCATTTCTAACCCTGGCCCGCATTGACGCTGGAACGTCACTAACCCTGGCCCGCATTCACTGGAACGACTTCTAATCCTCTAATTCGGTGCGAAAAGAGAAAAACCCGTCCAGACAGTGACTGAAACATGCTGCTTTTTAGATTTCAAACATTCAGGGTTCAGCGCTACGATTTTTTTTTCACTTGTCCGAATGGGCAAAATTGTACTTGCCTGAAGTAAATTTTTACTGGCCATATGCAATTTTTTTTTAAAGTGCAACATGCAGCGGCCATGTCAACTAGTGTAATTAATATAAAGAAGTAGTCAAGGTACAGTAGACAGGATGTGTGCGTGGAACCAGGGAGCAAATGGTCTAAAAATGTATCAAAATCTTTGTTCTTTTGACATTTTTTACAAAGTGTATCCAGTGGTGCATGCATGGTTTCCTTTTATAACTGTGAACATATTCCATACACCTTGAAATTCAAAAATATTCAACACTCATCACAGATAAGGTTTTCTTTTGGGGTTTTGGACTCTCGGTCGGGCAAGACTTGTCAACTGGTGAAACTTTGTTGAGCATGTTTAGTATTTTCTGGCTCGTATGCATCAGCTGCATGTAAACAACCGGCAGCCTTCAGGCTGTTTGTTATCAGGTGGCAGGTTGAACGGGATGCCATGCCAAGCATCCGTAAGCAGTGTGAAACAGAAACAATGAGTAGGTTTACGTGCACACACAATAATATTCCACTATTATTCTGAATAGGACAACAATCTGAATTTTTTTAATGGGTCATGTCAACAGCATGTTCCGTTTTGATATTCAGAATAAGGCCTTTTATTCCGAATATAGCATTTTCCAATTAAGACATGTGTGATATGCCAGAATTATTCTGGTTTTAGAGGCATTCTTTGGACATGTGTACAGCGCACTCGGAATTTGCGTCTCAGTCGGGGTTTCTACCGCAGTTTGTGACAGTTTACGGCCTCTTGCCGGTTTGCGGCTTACGGTCAGCTTTGTGCGTTGCTCTGGTTGTTGTACACCAACCAACCAGCCGACAGTTTGAAAGGCTGTGGAGAGATGCATGGCCAAAAGACATTATCAAAGACTTGGATATCAACAGGTTTTTGGATATGAGGCACACATCGCAACGTCGACCTTTTCAAGAAGCTGGTTGAAGGAATGAAAGAGGGACGCTGTGTTTGCACGGTCCAAATAGTCCGCCACCGCTGGAAAACTTTGAAAAAAAACAACAACAACTATTTTGCACGGCTGCATGTAAACGGGAATATAAGTGTAAACAGCTTAGTGTGAATACTGTCTTTTTTTGGAATAAGGACCAAAAACTGAATATTACATGCACGTAAGCGTAGTCAGTATAAATCAGTGTTAAGTACACACTGGCTGGAGATCCTGTGACCACTCAGACGCTGGGCAGCTCCCATACCCAGGCTGGTGCTTCATTAAGGGGGACAATGGTAAAGGGGTATGGGGCTGCCACTTCATCACTGGCTCTTTGTTTGGGCCTTTTGGCAGTGGCAGCACTCAGCTGAACTCTGATGAGTCAGGGACAAGTTAACTGGTCATCTGCAGGGACGGTGACACCAGTTAAGTCTGCAGAATTCATGCCTCCTCCGCCGAGATATTTCACAAACACATGCAGACATTTCTGGAGAATGCAGCCATTAGTGGCAAACAAGTCTTTTAAATGCACTATTGTTTCTTCTTCTACACGCTGTAATCTGCATCAAGTTGCTGCTTCTTTAAAAACAGAAGTTACCGGAGGGCTTGCTGCTGAAAAGGTTAGGCCAGTTGACGAATTGATCGGTAGGGATGCAACGATACACTCAACTCAACGATTCGATA
The DNA here is from genome assembly GCF_004354835.1 of Perca flavescens. Lineage (NCBI taxonomy): Eukaryota > Metazoa > Chordata > Actinopteri > Perciformes > Percidae > Perca > Perca flavescens. The sequence goes on along the minus strand of NC_041344.1, from coordinate 8,357,855 downwards.
CACGATTTTAAGTTCACGGTACAATATTCTCCCGATTTATGTTAACAGAATGAGCTGCAGACAAATGGCATTTCTCTCACGGGGAAAGATTATCTATAGAATAAGCAAATACATTTAGTTTAGAGAGAGAAAAACCTGCTATTTAATATGTTTGAGAACCTGTAACCTGAGAATGTTAGCAATTACGCAAATATCAAAAATAGTTGCTGATTCATTTTCTGTTGATCAAACTTGCGCTCTAATCATAGAGAATATATAAACTGGACCAACAGATCCCGTTGCTCCGCACGGAGACCAGTGAAGGATATTAGAAGCACTTTTCCGGTGAGCGCTGAGCGTTACTGAGCAGCCTCCAACTGAGAGAGACGACGTAGATGTGACGTGAGCAACGTGTCTGAAAGTTGTAAGTCTTCTGGTAGCTGTGCCAAGAGAAATCTCAATCATTCCCAATCTTACAGAGACGGAAAGCGTAGGTATATGTAAGGAGATAACACAGGCACAGGCTAATTACTGATCACTAACATGCTAGTTAACATTAGTAATTAAACCTAAACAGCTAACGTAAGTTGAAACTGCCTGTGAGCTTCTCCTGTACTATACGGTAATTCCTCTACTATGCGACAGTAAGTCGCTTGGTTATGACACAATCGTTAGCCTATTTTTACAAAAACGTCTGCTACGGAGCCATAACGTGAGGTACAAGGTAATGGAGCCTTTTATACATTGTCGTGTTTCTTTAGAAATAAACAATGGACAAATAGAGTCTTTACACGCTTCAGATGTAAAGTTATTCGCTGTCAAAGTGATGTCAAAATGAATGGCAGTCAATGGAATGATAACGGGAGGTGATCGCTTTGTAGCAACAAAATGGCGCCATAGGAGCTTTGAGTTTTGAAGCAAAGCTTACCCTTTAGCTCTAATGGACCTTTTTCACTGCAGACATTTTGACTTGTCATAGTAGGAAAAGCACAGCTGAAATTGATAACCTTAATGTCCCAGTAAGCTATTTCAGTGAGTCAGCATGCACAATACCAGGGCCTCTCTTAAGTGGAATGCAGCCATCATTAATGGTTTGGAATGCACCTTTGCTTTTCCTACTACAACATGTCAACATGTCTGCCCTACAGCCAAAAGTACTGATTATGAAAACACAAAGTAAATCTTCAAAATGGGAAATGAAAGCAAACGGCAGGTCCTTTGAGTTTATATATAATGATGAAAATAAGCATTAAATAAATGATAAAAAATTGGAATTTATCAATTGTCTGAGGTAGTTAGCTACTGCCTTAACTAAAAAACAAAATGAATGCGGTCATTCCTTCAATATTGCTGCTTGTTGACAACTAAGACGTCACACGGTAGTGTGTATCGTCCATCAATCAACCACAGACGGCTTAAAAGTATTCAAATTAAAGTTTTTGAGCCATACATGATGTGACATCAATCTAATTTCACTGCTTTTCAGTCACTTCCGCATAGAAAACCGTGGTTAAGAACTTACAAAAACCTAATTATCGCCTTTATTGCAGGCGAGCACTTTGTTTGCACGGAGTTAAAGTTATGACATGACGATGTTAGCTAACTTGTTCGCTGCATTTACAAGCAACTGAACATTGAAAAGTTGACTCCTGCGAAGCTAGCCTACGTTAGCTAACGCTAAACTAACGTTGGGTCGGTGGCTAACGTGCTGCGTGCCATTTACATCCGCCAAGACCCCCACCCATAATAAAAAGGCATGTTTCAAATGAGTTTAACATGAATATAACGACAACACTTTTCAGGGACTAAGGTTACATGTATTTTGACTCGTTGACACTCTGGCTTAACACACAAACACACACCGGTAACTTTTCAGCAGTGATTTCACGTTAACGGTTAACTGAAACACAAGCTAGCAGAGTTAGCTAGCTTAACGTTAAAGGAAATCGTTTGTTTTGACAGCTGCCGGTTAGCAGAGTTAGCTGTCAGCAGGCTAACAGTTACAGCTTTCACAATAAAAAGAGCCAGTCTCAAGTATATTGCTGTTCCTCTGCTGATATTTCAGTGTTTGTCGTCAGTAAATCACATTTAAAGACAGTGACAGATACTACCTTGTCTCTTGTCAGCCGCCGGAGTGCTGGTAATGTTGTGTTACGTTCAGGTGCTTCCCGTAAACTCCCCTTTCCTCCAGTGCGGAAAACGGAAATATGACTTATGGTATGCATTGACATATATATTGACCAATAGACGGAGACCAGTGAAGGCTATTAGAAGCACTTTTACGGTGATCTCTTGCTTTACTGCGCAGCCTCCAACTGACAGAGACAACGTAAATATGACGTGAGCAACGTGTCTGAAAATTGTAAGTCTTCTGGTAGCTGTGCCAAGAGAAATCTCAATCATTCCCAATCATACAGATACGGAGAGTATATGTATATGTAAGGAGATAACATAAGCACAGGGTAATTATTGCTAACTAACATGCTAGTTAACATTAGTAATTACACCTAAACAGCTAACGTAAATCGAAACTGCCTGCGAGCTTCTCCTGTACTACACGGTAATTCATCTACTGTGCGACAACAGTCACTTGGTTATGAGACAATCGTTAGCCTATTTTTACAAAAACGTCTGCTACGGAGCCATAACGTGAGGTACAAGGTAATGGAGCCTTTTATACATTGTCGTGTTTCTTTAGAAATAAACAATGGACAAATAGAGTCTTTAAACACTTAAGATGTAAAGTTATTTGCTGTCAAAGTGGCGCCAAAATGTATGGTAGTCAGTGAAATGCTAACGGGAGGTGATCTCTTTGTAGCGTCAAAATGGCACCATAGGAGGTTTGAGTTCTGAAGTAAAGCTTAACCCCTTGGATGGTATGTGAGTATGTTCAGGGTATGTTCCGCTCCGCTGGATGTTATATGTGAAGCCTAATTTGTTGTTTCCGTAACGTGATGTCTGGTTTCCTTAATTTTCTCAAATCTAAAGACAAACAATTTTAAGTTGTAAAATTTATAATTTTTTACATGTATCTTATTAAATCTTCTGACTTAAAAAAAAGGCTTCTGAAAAAGCTCTGTCTGTCTGTAACACTTAGTTATTTTAATAGGTCTATATCAACAATCCCCCACAGTTTGTTTTCTTCTTTTTATCTACAATTATATTCACTATAGACTATTTGCTTTTATCTATACAGGACTATGTACTATTTATTATGCATTTTTGTAATCATTTCTAAGGAAAAGTAGGCTATCAAATCCTCTCACTTTTGAACAAAATTAATAAATGTGACCCTGTGACACAGATTCACAATTTCAACTTTTCCGTTTAGTGGCTTGATAATTACAAGAAAATGCTTTCAAAGGAAAAAACAAACAAACATCAAACCACCAAATCAACCAATGCAGAGGTGACGAGTGTGTGCATGAATTCAATTTTTTTGTTGGAAATTGATCTTCGGGGGAATTAATTCTGTGCACCTCAAAGGAGACAAAGCAAGTGGTGTGCATGTTGCTTTCTGCTCATTAGGCACAAGAAAATGTTTGAAATATTACAAACAACAAATAAACGAACATAACATTAGATGCAGTTGCAGGTATTTGTACACATACACACATCTGCCAGTTTATTGGGTAGTTTTTGTTGAAATTGCTTGAGAAATGTGTTGAATCAACTTCACAGTAATTTTAAAGGTGTAGTTTGTGATGCTGTTAGATTTAAATGTAAATTAAAAATGATATCTAGTTTCCCAATGACCACCAGAGGGAGATGAACTACAGACTGTTGGTGTTTTACTGTACTGCAGCGAACGTAGGCCAAGGGCCCCTTAGCTGAAAGAGAGACGGATCAGGGACTCTTACTACATATAGTGTATAAAATTGAGTTTAATGTTAAACTGGGCCTCTGTAGGGCGGCCTATTTTCTGGTGCATACAATACTAAGCTATTAAAATAATGATTATTGATATATATTTATAAATACATCATGTTTTAATGTTAAACATATATGTAGCACATTGAATCCTTGTGCTTAACTGTATCTGTGGATGGCTATCTTACCTACAGGCCAGTAAGTCTGTCATCAATGTGTAGCCTGCATTTAAAAACAAATCACAAATAGGCCGATTTATCTTTCCTAATAATATGTTTTATAATATTATAATATAATATGTTTTATATATATTTTCATACATATTAACTTTTGAAAAAACACAAACAAACATGAATTTGGGGCCCCCCTGCAGTAACTCTGAGGACCCCCTAAGGGTCCCGGACCCCCCTGTTGAAGATCTCTGCTGTAAGGGTAACTGCATTCAATGCTATGGATAGATAGATAGATAGATAGATAGATAGATAGATAGATAGATAGATGTGAGATTTGAACTTCCATATATAGATATGTATGCAATTAAATCATGCTTTTGAGGCTACCTCATATGATTAATTTAATGGCTGTATTTCAGGCTAAACACGTGGATGATGTGAGCCTGCCATACAATCCTGTGAATGGATTCATGGAAGCCAAATTATTAATGACGCTTCTGCTTCACCAAACAGACATTGTATAATAGAAGATGACAGTGGGGATCTGGCTGTGAATTCACCAAGATCCCCCCATCTACCAGAGAGAAGACGTTGGATCGGAAGCTGTGGACTCGAGACTTTGACTCAAGTTGGCCTTAGAAGTCACAAAAAAAAACTAAAACTTGAGAGTCCCTAAAGATTTAACTTCTGCTTGAGCCTTGGAAAAACAAACAGTCAAGCATTACATTTTGGCAAGGCAGACTTTCTGTGCTTTATCAGTTCTATTACCACTGATCCATTTGATAGATTGTATGTCTGGATAGCATCTAAACAAAACATCTGGTATGTTGTAGGGAATACAAGTCAATATATAAGATCTTGAGTCAGTTTCTCAGGTGATTGATGAAGCTAAACTAAAAAAAGTATTTAGCATGAGCAGCAATAGGCAGAGAGTTCAAGTAGTCTGGATCAATGGAAGTACATTTCCAGGATAATTGGTTGACATCCCTCACCTTCCAACGTTCTCAAACTCTGTTCCCTTCAACAACAACAAACGTCGAGCTAGCAAGCTACACGCTCAAAATGTCAAGTTTTGAAAAAAAAGGTTGCTATTGCAACAGGGCAGGCCTGCTTGGTTTTTCGGGGAATGATCGTAAAGATTTACAAAGAATATGTTTGCTGCATTTACCCTCGAACTGGGACTTTTTGGGACCGATTGGTGGGTTTGCTGTGGACAAAGTGGGAGCGTGTCTATGTTCCCCGGATCCTATGTTCCCTGAGTCCTATGTTCCCCGGTCTGTTACTTTTTCCACCATTACTTCCAAATTCCATGAAAAATAGGCCTATGTAGGCCTATGCAACCCAAACCTAACCCTAAGACCCAGATTGATAGTTTTCAGGGAACATAGGACCCTTTTACAGAAAAAGGGTCCTATGCTCCCTGGTATGTATTGCTACAGGGGAACATAGGATCCTTTTTGGCAAAAACGGGGAATATAGGACCATTTTTCTAAAGAAGGGTCCTATGTTCCCTGAGCGGGGAACATAGGACCCGGGGAACATAGGGATGACCCTGACAAGGGACACACAGCGATATACCAGTAAGAGAAAATAACCATGTATCCAGCTAGTTTAAATACCTCATGTTACTGTATTGTACGTGGTGTTTTCTTTTGCGGGGGTGCAAATGTTCCACCTAAAACAAGTTCCTTCCCGAGACTATTTTGCAGAGCCACCGTCGCTGCGTCCGGAGCTTAGTGGCGCCCCAAGACGATTGTGATTGGTTTAAGAAATGCAAGCAACCCAGAGTTTTTTTTTTTTTTTTACTCCTATCCCAGAATGCATCTGTGGTGTGGCTAGACCTTACTCCACAACGCTGTGGAGATAGGTCTGGCAATGCGTGAGTAATCAACAGGTAATCAACAAGTAATCAATGGAAAAATGTGGAAGGCAGGAACAAAATAATGAAGATAAAGACTTTCTGCGTTACGTCTTTAATAGGTGTTTGTTTTGGCCGTCCCGGTTGGTCCGTGGTGTGCCGTAGGTGGAGGGGAACTCGCTGAGCGAAAGGCCAGTCGACCTCCAATGGTAACGCAGCAGAATATGAGATAATTACAATGCAAGGCACTTCTCCATTACCCTTTCCCTTCCGGAAAGCTTCTCCCTTTCACTCACTTCAAAAGCATTTCATCGCACTTTGATCTCTCCTCATTGCTCTTTTTTCTGTCCTTCTTTTCCTCTTTTTTTGCCCGCAACCTGGTTTTGCTCTTCCCTCTCACCTCCTCTTCATCTTTCTCTGTTTCTATATGCATGTGTGTGTGTGTGTGTGTGTGTGTCGCTCGGCCGTGGTTTACCGGGGGGATGGATGTCAAGGACGTTGTGCTGCTTGTCTCCCAAACATAATCCCATTAAACTCAGGAATTTAATTATAGATTATCTCACACGGCCTCACACAGTCTCACTCACACACACACACACACACACACACACACACACACACACACACACACACACACACACACACACACACCAAACACAAACTGGCTTTACCCTGTCGCCCTGTCAATGTGTATCAGTGTCACCCTCCAGTCGGCATTAACAACTTCATCGGTCTGTTTTTAGAGCAGGAAGGACGCAGCACAACATCATTTTGCAGTGAACAAAGGAAGTAAAACAAACAGTCACCAGTGCACACAGCACGTCTGAAACGCTGTAGCTGCAGGATGAATGTGCAGGAATCTTTAGGCACACTGACATGTTTTAGTAATATGTGTTGTACAGTTTGTGTGGTGTTTTTACTGGAGCATTTTACCATCAATAAAAATAAAAATACAAAATCATTGCAGTCCTTTTGTGACACTCGAAGTTGTGTAAGTTCTAATTCCCATACAACATAGTATTGCTTATGTTACAGTAATACAGCTACTGTAAACCAATGAGAGGTGGCCACAGAAAATACTGGTTTCTTTAAATGTAATACCGGTCCCTGGTGCCTTTAAATGTAGTTCCCATAAAACCGTTAAACCACAGTTTTAAGAAAGTCCACAAGTAGTCTCGCATTGCCAGACCTTCCTTCACAGCGCTGCGGAGGAGGGTCTGGCGAGTCCACAGAGCATTCCAGGATGGGAGAAAGACGTGCTCTGGTTTATTGGCATTTCTTTAAACCAATCACAATCCTCTTGGGCGGCGCTTTAGCAACGACGCCTCTGCAAAATAGCCTCGGGAAGGAACTTGTTTTGGTGGAACGTGTACATTCAAAAGTTGTTTTAGTCGTGCAACAGAAAACTCAGATTGGACAGATAGTCTAGCTAGCTGTCTGGATTTACCCTGCAGAGATCGGAGGAGCAGTTAACCATAGTCCTCAGAAATACACCAGAGTTTAAAATGCCAACACAAAGAAAGCCCAAGGCAACGGATAACCGGCTTAAATAAGTGAAATCCGCTGGAATTTCTGTCGGCATTGGAACAATCCTTCTTCTCCGGGGACTACCAACGTTAAATAAACAACCGCACTCCTGCTCTCCCTCTGACAGATTAGATAGAGTCAGCCAAAGGCGGGAGTCTGGCACAACCACCTCCGATTAGGGTGACCAGACGTCCCGAAATCCAAGCAGTTGTCCCGAAACCCAAATCCTGTCCTAATTGTCCCAAAAATTAGAGCAAAGTCTCAAGACCAGACTCTCGAGTAGTTATAGTCTGATCGCAATTAAAAACTATTCATGGGGATTGAGTCGTCCTGTAGCCAGTTCCCGTCGTCATGATTTTTTATTTTTATTTCCGGGTTTACATGACAGACAGTTGAGTTTCTGAATAAAAATAATTAATCGTTTTGGTGCGGAGTTTTGAAATTCATGTTAAGTGCAGGCAGCCACCAGAAGGAGTGATTGGATTGGATGCTGCTGATGTTAAAGCGCAGACATGACAGAAAGTTGAATTCCTGAATAAAAATAATTAATCGTTTTGGTGCGGAGTTTTGAATTTTTTTTTATCTGAGATGAAATTTAGTGGGGCTTGAGCTCCCCTAAAAACGGTCTAAAATCGCCAATGGTCCTCATCAGTGTTGGGAGTAACGCGCTACAAAAGTAACGCAATTACAGTAATGTATTCCTTATTGCTGTAAGGCAGTAACATAACGCATTACTAATTCAATTTCGGTAATATTACAATCTCAGTAACGTGAGTCAAAGTCAAACTTCCACTGTTATTTTGGTAAAAGTAACTCAAAAGTAATGCCAAAGTAGTGTAAAGCTTTACAATTCAGAAACAGTCATATTGTAATTTAACTAATTACCCTCAAATGACAGTAACTAGTAATCTAAAATGTATTACATTTTGGAAGTAACTTGCCCAACACTGGTCCTCATCATATGAAACGTACAGTAACAGGGTTGTTGACTTCGGATGCTAATTTTCATCTTGCCGTTTTGGGGGCTGGGGTTTTGTCAGCCACCACCTGACTCGACTAGGCCTGTGGTTCCCAAACTTTTTCACATCAAGGACCGCTAAACTGACACAAAATGTTGCAAACAAATTCACCAGAATGCAGGAAATGAAGTGTTTGATGACAAAATTTTCAATTTTGCTCAAAAGTGGAGATCTCAACCCCAATCTCTTGAAGCCAAAGTTACGCACTTGGTTTTGGTGCCTAAACTTAACCGTCGTCGCCACATGACGCTCACTTTTTGTTGGCTAAACTCGACTGCCCCGGCCCTTGAAAGGAAAGGACCGTCACCTCACAGTGCCCTGTCCTACTTAACTGTCACGTAACCGGTCATCGCATGGCCAGACTGCGGTCGCCTAATTTCATAATTTGTCATACAAATTGTTGTGTATAAGTTTTTGCCGGTTAAATTCCAACTACCAATGGCCGCTGATACGACCTACAGCTCTGGAGCCGGCTGCCAGTAACCTATTGTCTGCTAAACTCAACTAACAACAGCTCACGGAGCTCCGTAGCCGGTGGACGCCTAATTTCGTAGGATATCACACGAATTGGTGTGAATACATTTTCGTAAGCTATCACACAAACCCGTTCTTGAGAATGTGTTGATTATGTTACTCGTGGATGGAATTATAGTGAAAATAAATGATTCCTCTTTTTGCTGGGGACCTCCTGAAACCTCCTCAAGTAGGGCTGGGCAATATATCGATATTATATCAATATCGTGATATGAGGCTAGATATCGTCTTAGATTTTGGATATCATAATATCGTGATATGACATAAGTGTTGTCTTTTGCTGGTTTTAAATGCAGCATTACAGTAAAGTGAACGTACCAGGCTGTTACTGTACCTAGCTGTTCTATTATTTCTTCTATTACTTACACATTATATCTAGCCTGACAAGCAAGACCCACATCAAGATGTTGGGTCTGGGAACTCACCATTGGCAGGGCTCAATCCGAGGGGCGGGATAAATGGTTGTCTTTCAAATTCCCTCTGCATGTAATAGGATCGCGCTACAACCAACCAGAGCAACGCTAGTTGATAGATTAAACTTTTGCCGTATCCGGTCGGCAAAACTCCGAACACATCTTCCTTTTTTAAGAATGACTTCAGTGCCGTTCTTTGTTCTTTTCTCAAAGAAAAGCTGAACTCCAAGTCTTCCAGAAGACCACTGTTCCCAGCCGCAGCGGCCATAAGCCCCGCCCACCGACTCAATACACGATGTGATTGGCCTGACTAGAGTTTGGTTTTTCCAGCTCGCAAGTCAACGGAGAGTTCTAGGCTACATTATATCAACGTAACTGATCAATCTAAGTGTGAAGTTTTTTGTTAAAGCACCAATTGTCAACCCTGGAATATCGCCGCAAAATCGATATTGAGGTATTTGGTCAAGACTTTCGTAATATCTGATTTTCTCCATATCGCCCAGCCCTACCCTCAAGGATGGATGGTCCCCACTTTGGGAACCACTGAACTTGGGGTTAAGTTAGGTGCCTCGCTCATAGCTACATTGAGTTGGACTAACCAAGAAGCCTGGCAATTCCAAATAAATCGATCATTCGGCGGCGTCATAGCACCGCACCTTTTCCTGCATTCAAAGGCATCGTTTTCAGTGTGGGGGCTTTTGAATGCTCTCTCGCACACACACACACACACACACACACACACACACACACACACACACACACACAGAGCATCATCATGTCTGAGTGTGGTGGAGAAGGATGGATTATGTAACTATATGAACCCCACTGCAGCACCACAGAGAGAAAAAGACAGGGAGACACAGAGGAAAAGAGAGAGAGCCGGTCCTCCCTTCATCTATTTTTACCACCTCTGTCGGGCGACGAGCCTCTGCACCCCGTCCTTATCCCTTCATCCCACCCCTCCGTCCATCTCCTCCTTTTTAATTAACCCTTCTCTTCTCCTCCTCTTCCTCTCTCCATCTCCCCTCTGAGTCATCTCCCCTCCCCCCTCTGCCACACATCTCACCCCCCTCCTCCCCTCCTGTTTTCCTCTCCCTCCCTCCCTCCCTCACTCCCTCTCTCTCTCGCTCTGCCTCTCCAGTATTTTCTCGGTTGCCGTGAAGAAGGGCAGAACACACACACACAGGCGGCAGGTAAAGGAAGGAAATCCTCTCTTCCTCTTTTCATCCACTCAAGACGTTTTTTTTGTGTTTTACCATCCCGTTGCTTTTTTATTTATTTATTTCTAATCTCATATTTCTGCTCAGCGCAGAGAGGGTGCAGAATGATGCTGCCTGGGTGTTTGGTGTGAGATAGAAATGCTTCAGTTGTAGGTGTTACTAAATGTGTGTGTGTGTGTGTGTGTGTGTGTGTGTGTGTGTGTGTGTGTGTGTGTGTGATTTTGCTTCATGCATTTCCTCTCATTTCTCAGAAATTGGCTGTCATGCGTGTATATGACAGGAAAGGATACGTGTGTGTGCATATAGGCTACTGTGTGTGTGTGTGTGTGTGTGTGTGTGTGTGTGTGTGTGTGTGTGTGTATGTATGTGTGTGTGTGTGTGTGTGTGTGTGTGTGAAAGGAGGAAGGAAGAGATATATGTGTGTGTGTGTGTGTTTTGGCAGCAGGAACATTATATGTGTGTACAAGTGGATCCTGCAGTCAAGTGTGTGTGCGCGTGTTAGATGGTTGATGTCTTTTAATATGGCAGGCACAGGACTGTGTGTGTGTGTGCGTGTGCCTGTGCCTGTGCCTGTGCGTGTGCGTGTGCGTGTGCGTATGTTTGTGTGTGTGTGTGTGTGTGTGTGTGTGTGTGTGATTTTGCTTCATGTTTGTTTATGTGTGTTTTGGCTGCAGAAATATGTGTAGCCTATATATGTGTGTGTATCTTCTCTTGGATTTCTTGGAAAATGGCTGTCAAGTGTGTGTTTGTGTGTGTATTCATGTGTTTGTTCACGTACGTGTGTGTGTGTGTATGTGTGTCTGTTTTGGCTACAGGAATATTATGTGACATGTTCATGCAGTCAATTACGGTCTAGTCCCCAGTATATCAAGTTTGTGTTTGATGGTTATGGGATTCTGTGTGTGAGTGTGTGTGAAAGCATTCTTTACGTCTGTGTGTGTGTGTGTGTGTGTGTGTCTGTGTGTGTGATCTTGCAGTCAATTATGGTCGGCTCCTTCATATCAAGCGTAGGTGAGATCTGGCTAACATGGAAGGCACAGAAATGTGTGTGTGTGTGTGTGTGTGTGTGTGTGTGTGTGTGTGTGTATTTGTTTGATATCTGCGTCTTTGGCACTCTGTGGGTGGATGTGAAGTGTGTGTGTCTGTGTGTGTGGGGGGTGGATGTGAAGTGTGTGTGAGTGTGTGTGTGTCAGAGTACTTGTGATAATTGCGAGTTGAATATACGTGTGTGTAAATATGGAAACATTATTAGCATTGCGTATGTGTGAGACTGCTCCACTTCCTCTGTGTGTGTGTGTGTGTGTTTGTGTGCGTGTGTTTGTGTGCGTGTGTTTGTGTGTGTGTGTTTGTATCTTTGCCATTCGTGTGATGTTCCGCCTTCTGTTCCCCCTCTTCCTCTTCATCATCCTCTTCCTCCTTCTCTTTATCCCCCATTTTTCCTCTCTTCTCCAGCCAAACAGGGTCATTTAATTATTTATCTCTCTCTCTCTCTCTCTCTCTCCCTCCTCCTCCTCCTCTCTTTATCTCTCTTACCCTGCCTCGTTTTGACTCTCCATTTCATCCTCCCTCTCTCTCTCTCTCTCTCTCTCCTTCTACACCTCTCTGTTCCTATCTCTCTGTCTCTGTCTCTTTGCATATATTTCTATTTAAATCCATCTTTCACAACTCACTACTCATTTCTGTCTTTTTTTCTTTTTTTCTTTTTACTCTTTCATAGCTTCATTTGTTTCGCTTCTCCCTCCATCCCCTATTCATTTTCTCCATCGCTCTCCCTTTCTGACCACATATATTTTACTTGAACTGTTTTCCAATTAATCACAACTTTATTTTGTTTTTTTTTTATAGATATTTATTTATAGATCTTTAGAGAGTTGGGATGAGTTATTTCAGACGCCCAGGCTTCTGGAAGTAAACGTCACATTCATTTTCTTCATACAAACAATCTAAGGCGGCTGACAGTTTGAGCACTTTTGGATGAATGTAAAACTCTGCCGGTTGAATCGTCAGTGCTTTGTCAAATTCCTGACAATACATACAGCGCTTCATGTTTAAAGAGTCGTAGCACGGGATCCAGTTACTGGCTTTTTCATACTTCTTCCTCAGCAGATGGTGTTGAATGGAGTTAACTGGATCTAAAACGGTTACTCTTGAATTCGGGGCCAATTTTGGATGAATTCAGCAACTATGGTGCCACGTTTTGTGCACAAATGCGTCTCGAATCTTTCTGACCCACAGAACTGTGGCTGAGGCTCATGGGCATTGTAGTATTTAGAGTCATTGGCCACGCTAAACTGACAAAAGAAACTAAGTTGAATAGACGTACTGTATATATCATTAAGTGATCCAGGGGAACATTGAGGATATATGAAAGATAAAAAAGCCATGGAAATTTACGCTGGGGGACAAAATACTTGCCCTCACCTTTTTTGGTCTAAAATTCCAATAGTTATTTATGCGTGAGCAATTTCCTACTGAATTGTGTTGTGCAATGCAACCCATGATTTGAAATGTTGGCAATTTACTATTCCAAAAAAAACAACTGGGTGAGAAATGTAAGTTCCCAGGACAAATTCTGAGAAGCGTTTTCATATACGCAATATGGATAGGGGTGTCCGCTGAGTTAGCATTGTCAGAAAGTTGGCCGATTTGCAAGAAAAACGATTGGGGAAGCAGTGAGATGTCTCTCGGTCAAGCTCCACACACAGGGTCCTACACTTCCCATAATGCAACTCTCTACATCTTTTCTTATCCCTTTTTTCACTGAGTAAATGACCACATCTTTAAAAGCTTTAAAACACTGCAGCGCTTTCTGCTGTAAAGTCTCCAGGCAGCGGCTACCCTGATGATCGTCTGGGTTATTTTTTCAGATTTTAAAAAGCTCCCCTCAGAGACGCAGAAAATATTCTCCTATATAATAATAATAATAATAATAATAATCAATCAATAATTCAATCTTCAAAAATCAAACTGAATTGAATCAGGAGATCAGAGATCCAGCATTTATTTCCATTTGGTTCATTTTCTGGCTTTATATATATCTCTCTTCTTCTTCTTTTGTCCCATCCCTCTTTTCTTTGCCTTTGCCTTTCTACATCTATCTGCATTTGCGTCTCTCCCTCTGCCTTCCTTTCTCTCTTTCCCTGCGTTTTCCCCCTTTTTTCTTCTTCTCCATCCCGCCATACAGAGATACTGTAGATATAATAATATACATGTTGTTCTCTTTCCTTGCATGCCTTCATCCCTTACTCTCTCTCTCTCTCTCTCTCTCCTCACTCACTCTCTCCCCTGGCTCGCCCACTCACGTGTTATTTCTTTCAGTGCTGGTACATTTTCTGCTGAGCACTGCAGTCTCTGATAGGTGTGGTGCGTTCATGGGTGTCCTCCCCTCTCTCTCTGCTGCTGTAGAGCTTACGTAACTCACGGCCCAAAACGGCACAGACAGAGATGGAGGAAGACAGGGATGGACATTACAGTTATGAGATAAACTCATCGATGTGGCGACAGGAGGAACGTGTGTTTCTGGATATGAGATGTGAGCAAATATTGAGAAACACCTGGCTGGTGTCACGCAGACATGACTGACATTCATGTGGAAATGAATTAAGATTAAGCACGCCATGTCCGAAATGTGTGTATGCGTTTCTTCGTATTGTGTCATTCTAAAAAATCGCCACACACCGAAACCTTGCACAGTGAGTCTCATGCGTATTAGTCTGGCATTGCCAGACCTTCCTCCACAGCGCTGCGGAGGAGGGTCTAGCTAGAAAAACTTGCTCTGGTTTATTGGCATTTCTTTAAAGGTAAAAAAATGTCACTTTATGAGTTTTTTTTACATTAATATGAGTTCCCCCAGCCTGCCTATGGTCCACCAGTGGCTAGAAATGGCGATAGGTGTAAACTAAGCCCTGGGTATCCTGCTCTGCATTTGAGAAAATGAAGGCCACACCCCCACTCTCCACCTTATAGAGAGAGCATGGATGTAATAACTGCGCACCGGTGGCCTTTGACCCTTTAAGAGGAAGTGACGTAGGCAGTAACGAAATCTGCACACAAGTGGTGAAGACTCGATGATACGAGTGAAGGGCGATGGGTCTCGGCTGGCTGTCCACCTACGTTCAGATCACCGAAACGCATTTTAAAAAGTGTAAACACAGTCATAGATACAGATGTTTAGGTCCCGGGTGGTATTTATAGACATCCACGCATGTTGACCAAAGTTTGATTGGTATAGGAATATTAAATGTAGCCACTGCTTTGTGGGTTTATCAGGAAGAAGAAGAAGAAAAAATGATGTAAAACTGTTGGCAGGCGTCCTGTATCCTGCTGCTTCACCCTCAGGAGGAACCTAAAAAACTGCAGTACTCTTGGGTGGGGCTTCAAAACAACAACAAAAAGAGGGCGAGAGAGAGAGACAGAGAGAGAGGAGAAAATAGCCCATAAAATGAATAGAGAATAACCACCCACACATCAATCCCCTTGACTCTGTGTGTGTGGAAGTTTCTGTAAGCTGGCGGCGAGTCAGACACTTTATCTGCTCTTTCTCATGCTGAGCACCGTTTATTCATTTTACACATTTTGCTGACGCTTTCATCCCCTGTGACTTACAATGAGCGTAAGGCCTGAATAAGCATAAATCGGTAGGTCGTCGACATTGTAATCGAACGACAGCGAGGGGGGGGGAGTGGATGGAAATATTCCTGAGTCACTCGGAAAGATCACGTACGATAGAGAGGTGCTGAGCAAAGGAGTCAGAGGGAAGAATTCAAAAGACAAGAGGAGTTATGTGATTTTGCTGTCAGGTTAAAAAAAAAAAAAAAAGCAACACGGACGAGGAATTTATGTCCCCGGGGAGAAAAAAGAAAGAAAGAAAATGTGTAGCTTTTAATGTCTTCGCATAAACAGGATGGGTTCGCATTCAGGCCGCGAGTCAGATAAACACCAGAGGGGAATAATGCCAACAACAGAACGATTATGCAAAGAAAGAGAGCCATTAAAAGATACTTATCCGAAAAGAAAAAGTCACTTCAGATGGTCTGAAGTCATGTTGTACTGTGTTGCATTGGCCACAAACATCCAGGAGACAGAAAGGAAAGAAATAACAGCGGTTAAGACTCTCGGAGGCCTTTGGCAATGCCGACAGTGACGCCAACGTTTCGCCGCCTGATTTGGGTCTTATCGGTCATGGCGTCCATAATTTGCCAATTTTGAGTTTGAACGAAGGGTTGCGTTTTGACCGAGCTGTGCCAACACAGCAGCTATGAGTGTGGACGTAATAACTGTGCACCAGTGGCCTTTGACCCTTTAAGAGGAAGTGACGTAGGCTTTAGTGATTGAGTCTTATCGGTCATGACATCTTCGTTCGAGACTAATGGCGTTTTCCCATTACATGGTACCTGCTCGACTCGCCTCGACTCGCCTCGACTCGCCTCGACCGCCTCGACTCTACTCGACTCTACTCGCCTTGACTCGCTGTGCGTCCGTTTTCCATTGCAGATTTTAGTATCGCCTCAGCGTGGCTGGTCGTCATAGCGACTGCCGTGGGCGTGGCTTAGTAGCTTGCTTTTCCCAATGACATATCCCAGACACATTTCCTGGTTCTCCGTCTCCGTAAACAACATGATATCAAAGAGATAGTTAACGTTTACTGCTCCAGATTTCCCACCGTGGTCACATATATATGACTCTAGAGTCGCTTTGTTTCTCTCACATATATATGACTCTAGAGTCGCTACTCGCTTTGTTTCTCTCACATATATATGACTCTTGCTTTCTTTGTTTCTCTCACATATATATGACTCTAGAGTCACTACTCGCTTTGTTTCTCTCACATATATGACTCTAGAGTTGCTACTCGCTTTGTTTCTCTCACATATATATGACTCTAGAGTTGCTACTCGCTTTGTTTCTCTCACATATATATGACTCTAGAGTCGCTACTCGCTGCGGAGATAATCGCCGTCACTCTCTCACTTCTCCCTCGCTCACTAGCTCCCCACACACACACACACGGCGACTCGACACACACACATCACACATGCACACGCCAGCGCACCAGTATAACCATCAGGCCACTTGTATGCTACGGAGAAAGCTCTGCGTGGAGCCTCCGGCAGCAAGAAAACACCGCTGGCTAAACTATTTAAAAATGCCGTCTCTCGCTAGCAATGCAGTGATCAGTGACGCTTCTTTCCGACCAATCAGCAGCCTGCAGGGTTTCACGTCACCTTCTCGGCTCGCCTCAGCTCGCTTGGAACCTCGACTGAGGAGGTACTAAAAAAAGTACCTGTTAGCAGGTACCAGGTACTTTTTTTCGTAATGGAAAACCAAAAATGGCGAGGCGAGTAGGTACCATGTAATGGAAAAGCGCCATAAGCGACTAATGTTACCATGGCAACTACCAGCAACGGGGTAGAGTATGCATTCTGCCCGCGGTTTACCAGTATACAAGAATGTTTATGAGATATGAGGTTTGGGCGAGTTTAAACGAAGATTAGTTCTTTTACTGGACCCTCTTTTCCCTCTTTTTACTTGACAGGGCAAGAGCTAAACCTAGTTACTAAATTGAAATACCTGGACCACGTTATCAGGGATGATTTTTGTGACGATGATGACATACAGCGCCAGTTCTGTAAATCATATGGACAAGCAAATATGCTGGCAGGCAAATTTCATATGTGTGCTGAAGAAGTTACATCTCTTTTCAGAGCATACTGTACACCACTTTATACAGCTCACATATGGTGCAGCTACAGTAAAGCAAAGATAAATAAGATAAAGGTGGCATACAATGATGCACTTAGAATCCCGTTGAAGTGTCCAAGATGGACCAGCGCTAGCCATTTGTTTGGGACGAGTAATGTTCCCACCTTCCATGCTGTGCTGAGGAACGTTATGTACAGATTCAGGTGCCGATTAACAGAGTCCAAGAATACAGTTTTAACTGCCTTAACCAACCCTGCACTTAGTGATAGCAGATATACTTCCAAACTCTGGAAACACTGGAACACGCATCTGTATCTGTTTTAATTATTGTGCATAGCTATTTCTATGTCTGTCTGTATGTATGTTTTGTATGTTCCCTTTATGTAATATGTGGTAGTCAGTATTTCTGTATGTTTTTATGTTTGTGTATACCCCTGTAATATGTTATGTGTACTTTTATAGTTATATATATAAAAACACTTGTGTGCACGGCAATTGCTTTTGGCTCAAAACCAAAACGTAGCAATGTAAATATAGCCACAGTCCTTTCTTATAAAAACCTTAATATAAATCAGCTGTCAGATCATTTCTACCTGACATTTCATGACTGCTTTGAAGAAGTAAGTAAGTAAATTTTATTTATACAGTGCTTTTCACAGACAGAAGAAGCTGTAAATCGTTGTACCCTCTAAAATTGAAACTTCCCCAAAGGTATAAGTTCAAACGGCCCATTATCTGTCTGTCTGTTGGCAACACAGTGTAGTTTTGCATCGATGAATGCACGCTAAAGAGGGGGAAGGAGAAAAGATGCGTCGACAGGAGTTGACACACCCTCTACTCAGTGTCAGTGTATTTGCAAGGACAGCCTCATTAAAGTGGTTTCGGCAAGCCAGCAAGCGAGCCAGATTTAGCTCCTCACAGATCGATAAAGTATTCCTACAGTACGGAGATGAGGGCGGCATAAAAGGCCTTTTTTGACATACTGTATCGTTCAGTGCTACGTGCCTCGAATACCAACAACGAGGGGAAACACCCACAGAGGAGACGAGCATGGATGAGACTGAAATGACAATGAGGACGATGCTCCGAACGCAGGAGTGTTCAACTCACTTTCACTAAAGGGCTACGCTGGAAAATGAGAATCACATCAAGGGCCAGACATGAATAGTTGATTGCCATGGTTTTATTTTCATTGAAAAAGTTAAATATAATTTTTTTTCGGGGTTTTTTCTGACGTTTTTGTTGCTTTTTTGACAGTTTTGATGCTTTTTTTTTTAAACATTTTTGTTGCTTTTATTTACATTTTTGTCGCTTTTGTCAACTTTTGTCGCATTGTTGTCGACATAAAGCCCTACAAAAGTCAGCAAAAAACTTCCTTAGCCATCATAGAATTTAGCAATTTAAAGACTAAACCTAAACTGATACTGAAATGCTCCGCGGGCATTGAGTTTGACACGTGTCCCAACGTTTTGGAGTTTAGGGTTGTGTTTCTTTGATAAAAACTTAGATCTTTAGTTTACTTTTTGTGATCAATACTCGGCTACTTACTTACTTACTTAATACTTTTCCTTGTTTGACAGTAAATGATTTATTTATCCTTGAACTGTTTCTGCCTATCCCTTATTAAAACACAGATCCAGACAGCCAGGGGTTTCTACGTCACATACCTGAAGAACCAATCCTACTTGAAGTTTTAAGCGCTAGTTCGTTGAAATCCTTATACTAACAGTTTGGGATGGACATAACATTTTGGAAAAATACTACTCATAATGGAATGGATCAGGATAACAAATGGGCCAAAAGAAACAACACCCACCTTTCCCACATTGTACAAAAAAAAGGGGGGAGGAGAAGGGGCGAAAGGCATTTAAAGAAAGGGACTACGGAAGAAAAAAATGAAGGAGGAGGTTGCTATGAAGTTATGTGCGTATACATTCTGGAGTTCGGAGCTCCTCCCAGTCAAAAATAAACTGTAGCCGGATAGATTTGGTGTGATTATAACAAAAAGAGATGAAGAGATAAAGGTAAATATGACCCTTTTACACATATATAATAAAGCAGCCTTGCCAAATCTATACAAATGGTTTCCAGTCTGGATGAAAGCAGATGCATAATTTACTCTGTTGCTAAATAATTAATCTTCAACCTGCTTCCAGAAACAGCAAAGTAACTGCAGTGTGTGTGTGTGTGTGTGTGTGTGTGTGTGTGTGTGTGTGTGTGTGTGTGTGTGTGTGTGTGTGTGTGTGTGTGCGTGGGACAACCCAGTCCTCTGTGGTGAGCTTTGATTTTCACAGTGAATCTGCAGTGATGTTGTTTCTTGTCTCCCCTGACAGGTTGTTCTCTGTGTGTGTGTATGTGTGTGTGTGTGTGTGTAAGTGCGTACGTGTGTTTAATGTAAAAATAGATCTTTTTACCTATGAGATCTCGCTCTCTGTCTCCGTTATTCTTGTTCCCTCTTCTTCAATTTAATCTAAAGGTGCCATAACTAATACATCGGAAGTCTAACCCTATTTCCAACAGGATGCACAATACATACAAGCAGTCATAGCGTTGGCTCTTTTCCTCTCTGTGTGTCTCTCAGGATGTCGATCGTCAGCATCGTTGCCAGGGAGATCTTGGACTCCCGGGGAAACCCCACTGTGGAAGTGGACCTTCGCACAGAGAAAGGTGATCGCCGATGAGCCTGAAATAACACACATAAACCAAAAAAAAAGAAGCACTGGAAAGAGGAACATAGAAAAATAAATCATCAATTTGTTTTAATTTGGACGCGCCACTACCAAGAGGGAATGATGGTCTTAAAGGATTACTGTCTCAATATCAATGTCCTGCCCACTGAGGTTTAATTAAAAAAAAAGACTGTCTGTCTTTCAGGTCTGTTCAGGGCTGCGGTGCCCAGCGGAGCATCCACGGGAATCTACGAGGCTCTGGAGCTCCGAGATGGAGACAAGAGCCGCTACAAGGGCAAAGGTACGGGGGACAGATCGACTGTGTTTGCATTCATATTTACATTCCTCATAACGTTATAGTTTTTTTTTTTTCTCCTCTAGTTGATTCAGAATTAAAATTTCCCATTTCTGACTCACTTTGTCCTCTCTTCTAGGTGTTTTGAAGGCAGTCGGGCACATCAACGATACTCTGGGTCCCGCCCTTATAGCCTCTGTAAGTCACCAAAACATTCGTACACTATATCATTATTAATAACCATATTTAAAGATACAATGTCGGGAATCCTTTGTGAGTTTCCAGCAGGCCTGTCGCTCAATGAGGGAACTGGGTACAGAGTTGTTCTGGTTAAAAGAATAACTTTTGGGAAGTTGCTTGTTTGTTTTTTTTAGGTTGTAGCTACAGTTTGTGATTGTAGTCCGTGTTAGCAGTATTTCTACCTACATCTAAGATGTTATGTTCATGTGCATCCACAGTCTACGGCCAGATTGAATCACTTATATGAAGACGGAGTTGTCCTTTCACATGTAGCACAGAACAGCTACTGGAAATACTCCGTTTGGTTGAGGTAGAACGCGTGCAGGAAGAAGGACATGATGCCGATTACACCGCGGTCACGGACGATCTCGTTGTCTCTCCACTTTGACATTTTCGTTGGTGTCTTTGTGTAAATCACACACACCTTCGTCACCCTTGGGTGTTTGTTTTCGTCTGGTTTTGCGCCAGCCGCACGATGGAAACATCATCAGCACGCCAACTCTACGGACAATGAGCTGCTTCACACATGTGCTCATTCGGACACTACACAGACTTTGAGATACTCTGGAGCTGGCGGGGTAAAGGCCGTTTAAATGTCCGATCCAGCTGATTTCAGGGCTTCAGTTAGCGAGGCTGAAAATGCCCAGTTTGGCCCTTAAATTTGAACGAAACAACCTTGCACAGCAGGTGACACCAAGCGCAGATTCAGTCGATCAATGTCCAGATCAATATCACATCTGGATGAGCAGACAGCTCTCAGCTATCTAACGGAGGAGAGAAGAAGTGTGTGTGTGTGTGTGTGTGTGTGTGTGTGTGTGTGTGTGTGTGTGTGTGGGCTTGTTTAACTAGCTTTGTGAGGCCAAAATGCTGGACCCCGCAAGTTTAAAGGGGTGTTCAGGGTTAAGACTTGGTTTTAGGATTAGGGTTAGAATTAGGTTATGGTTAGGGTGAGGGTAAGGGTTAAGGTTAGGCATTTAGATGTGATGTTTAAGGTTAGGGTAAGGGGCTAGGGAATGCATTATGTCAATGACGGGTCCCCACAAAGATAGTGCCACAACCCTGTGTGTGTGTGTGTGTGTGTGTGTGTTGTGTAACAAGAGATACTGTGAATGAAAGATGACTTGGTGTCTGTGTGAGAAAAAAGTGTGAGTGAGTGAGAGGAACAGTGAACGAGGTGTGTGTGTGTTTCTGCGTAAGGAGTTGTACGAGTGTGTGTGAGTGTAATAGTATGATTCAGATATCTGCAGCAAACGTAGGTGATCAGTCAGGCGGGAAAAAAACCGGCTCGGAGCTCCTCACTTGAGAGAGACGGATGGGTCCTGTTGTACTAGTGTGTGTGTGTGTGTGTGTGTGGGGCATTGTCATAATGATGATAATGCCACTAAGAACTTTGTTCATAAAGTACTTTTTTATAATCCGGTCAAAAACGGGATATAAAACTACAATGTAAAAGTCTGTCAAACCAATAACAAAAAGTAAAAACCACAATGAAGGCTATGCTAGTCTGAGACTCCTTTAGACTGAGCCTGTTTATTTATCTTTTTATTTTTTTGGCTGACAAATCAGGGAACAGGCCTGAAGCTTTAGGTGTTACATATTATCTCGGTGTGTTTCTGTGTCTGTGTGTGTCTGCAGGGCATCAGCGTGGTGGAGCAGGAGCAGTTGGACAACACCATGATCGAAATGGACGGCACAGAAAACAAATGTGAGTCGAAGCGAGTCGTCAGGACTAACAGCACATCATTGGAGTCCGACAGCCAGCTGGAAATCTCCTCGTTGACTCACACGCATTTTGAAAAGAAAGATGTTTAATACCAAAGGCACGTTTGTCACAAAGTGGCAACGAGAGGCATAAATACAGACGGGAGAACGAGACGGAGTAAATAGATTGCTGTTGGCACGACAGACCCAAAACTCACACCCTTAATAAATTAATTCGCTGTTCATTTATTTGTAATCTACATTCATGCCAACTAATCATTTCGGGCAGCGCAGGAAACCTGTCAGACTAAACTGGAGCTGAATGTGTTGTGAAAAGATTTTAATTAACTTTCTGTCCATGTTGAAATAGATCCATTTATATCTATGCAGGTTTACGCAGACAAACGTATAAGAAAGACGGCAACTTTTTCTCAAGAAACCACATCGTTTTATGCCGCCGTTCGCAGTGTATTATTCCTGCAGTGGATGACCTTATCGAATTATATTTTGCAATCACATTTAGCAATACATTCTCATGATTTATGCCCAGAACCCCTAGCATGGGAAATCCCTGACGAACTTCCGGCAAATTTGAGATTTGCTGTGCAAGTCCGTCTGGCCGAGAGCCCATTCAAGCCCATTTCCATTTTTTTTCCAAATCGAGGCACCAATCACAGCCGTTGAGGCGGGCTTTACACGATGACGATAGCGCAGCGACGGCGAGCAGCTTTTTGTTTACATTCAACATGATGGCCACCGAAGCGGAGCGCAAAATTACGAATCCCACTATGGCCACGCCAAGACCCGCCCTACGAAGCAGCTCGATTGGTTGGGGTTAGGCATTTCACCTCGAGTGGTTAAGGTTAGGGTTAGGGGATTGGTCAGGGGATAGGACCTGTACATGTAAGCATGGACGCCTGGCCAATAGTAGTGTGTGAATGCTATTGAAGGGCGGGTCTTGGCGTGGCCATAGTGGGATTCGTAATATCGCAAGCGGAGCCACCCGTTGATGCCGCTATCGCTGCTACGTCACCCGGATCTTTGATCTGATTGGTTGAAGGACTATCCAATTGCTCCCAGAGGCATTTGAGCGGCGTCCGTTAATGACCCCCCTTTGAAAACACCACTTTGGTACACATGTTCCACCAAAACAAGTTCCTTCCCGAGGCAATTTTGCAGAGGCACCGTGGCTCCGTCCAGTGTTTAGCACCGCCCAAGACGATTGTGATTGGTTTAAAGAAATGCCAATAAACCAGAGCACATATTCCTCCCATCCCGTAATGTTGCGTGGACTCACCAGACCCTCCTCCGCAGCGCTGTGGAGGAAGGGATGGCAATGCGAGACAAGTTTACCCCTAATCGTGTAAAACACAACCTGACACTAAAAGAAATCTGAACTGCCAAATCTACTTTTTAAAGAAAGCTGGATGACTTTGAAATTAAAAACAAGAATTAATTTCAAACTACCAATACAGGTTTAAAGTTTCAATCAATGGCCAGTGAGGGAAAAAATAAGGTGATGAATTTCTGCTTTTCTGTCCCGTCATACAGCTCAGTTTGGGGCCAACGCCATCCTGGGAGTGTCTCTAGCCATCTGTAAGGCCGGTGCGGCGGAGAAAGACGTCCCCCTGTACCGCCACATAGCCGACCTGGCAGGAAACACAGAGCTGGTGCTGCCGGTTCCTGTAAGACCCAAACTCACTGCACAACATCTGCCACCACAACATCTACCCACAGCGCTTTGAAAAAAAAAATGTGTACCCTGAATTTGGGCGATTTCCTGTGCTACTAAATGATTTCATAAGCTATTTTATTGTTTTCTCTAACAAGAATAATACATTCTCTGCTACAGCAACATCATAAGACTATCAGAGGCATGTTGATGAAGTTATAAAACTTACAAAGGATGTGTAAACATAAAAATACAACATTTTTTGGATAGCTCCTGAGTTGACAGATTTAAAATGTAATTTATTCATATTTATATATTACATTCTTTTCTCATGTGTTTGCACTGTAACTGTGATTTGGAAAAATAAATTAGTTATAGGCTTGATGAACCCCACATTTACGATTTACACATGCAGGCCTCTTAGGCTGCTAAAATTGTTATCCATCTCCTCATTTCTTTTCCTTGTCTCCTTGTTTACTACTCTCCCCTTTCTTCTACCGTCCTCTCCTCTTGTTTCCTCTCG
The DNA here is from genome assembly GCF_004354835.1 of Perca flavescens. Classification (NCBI taxonomy): domain Eukaryota; kingdom Metazoa; phylum Chordata; class Actinopteri; order Perciformes; family Percidae; genus Perca; species Perca flavescens. The sequence continues at coordinate 8,333,460 of NC_041344.1, read as the reverse complement.
TTGTTTCTTGTTTCCTCTCCTCTCTATTTCACTTGTTTCTTCTGGTTTCCTATCGTTGCTTCACGTTTCCTCGTTTCCTCTTATGTTTCCTCTTGTCTTCATTTTTTTCCTCTTGTTTCCTCTTGTTTCCTCTCATGTTTCTTCTTGTTGCTTCTCATTTCCTCTCGCTACCTCTCCTCTAATCTTGTTTCCTCTCCTCCTCTCTTCAGGCCTTTAATGTGATAAATGGAGGTTCTCATGCAGGTAACAAACTGGCCATGCAGGAGTTCATGGTTCTTCCTGTTGGAGCCGAGTCTTTCAAGTAAGAATTCATCTCCAACACTATTTTTAAAAACTACAACATGAAGGATTTATATTTGGCCATTTGTTTTTATTCATTTATAATCTAAGAGTTTTAGTCTTTCCTGCCTCTTCTCCTAACGCCCCTCATCATTTCTTTCTCTTTGATTCTTTCTCTCCTGCTGATGTTGGCCTCTACACTCTCTGATGACCTCTTCCTTCCTTCCTTCTTCCCTCCCTCCCTCCCTCCCTCCCTCCCTCCGTCTGTCTCTCAGGGAGGCGTTGAGGATAGGATCGGAGCTGTACCACACGCTGAAGGGGGTGATCCAGGAGAAATACGGCCAGGATGCCACCAATGTGGGGGACGAGGGAGGATTTGCTCCCAACATCCTGGAGAACAGTGAGGGTGAGGAAGATGATAATCTGAATTGTGGGATGAAGTTTAATTTACAATTTGTCATATTCTATCTTTATGTAAAGCACTTTGTGATTTTTATCTGTGAAAAGCGCTATATAAATACATTTTACTTACTTACTTAAGTGTGAAATAAAAGCCAATTAGTTTGCATTATGAAATCTGAAATCAGTCATTGCAAACATTTTAAGACAAAAATGCAGCCATAGCTTTGATTGGTGTTCAATAATAAAATCATGCATTGTCACCTTAAAGTAAAAATATAGCTGTTTTTGTTAAAAGCAATAAAGATGGAGAGGAGGTTGAATCAACTTTTCAGCCCTTAGTAGTGTCTGCATATCGGTCTCTGAATGCGATGCTTAGAGAGAAAGGGACCTCTGGTTTGCAGCCTGACAAAGGCTAAAACAGAAAAGGCGTTCATCATTCTTTCCATTTCCTACTTTTTGCCTTACATTTCCGTATGTCTCCATCTCTACTCCGTCCTCTCTCCTATCACAATAGCTCTGGATCTGCTGCAGACAGCCATAGAGAAGGCCGGCTTCACGGACAAGGTGGTGGTCGGGATGGACGTGGCTGCCTCCGAGTTTTACCGCGAGGGGAAATACGACCTGGACTTCAAATCCCCGCCCGATCCAGAGAGACACATCTCCGGAGAGGAGCTGGCTGACATCTACCAGAGCTTCGTCAACAACTACCCAGGTTGGATTATAGTTGTTGTATTTGTTGATCTTCCTCCAGAGACAAAATATATTTTATTCTAGGGATGCACCGAATCCAGATTGTTGGGGTTCGGCTGACAACTGAATCCACTGGTTAAGATTCTGCCGAATCTGAAACCGAATACTGAATCCTACTCCCATCCTCAGTCCATCAACACAGTAAACACATTAATGAAGTAAACAACGTCCACAGCAGTGTATTTGTAGTGCACAACTCGTATTCTTTCGGATGTTTCATACGCAAATGTTTTAACGGCGGCGATGTTGTGTATAGTTTAGGTTCCTCGCCACCACGAGACAAATCGGCATTGCAAATTGAACATGTAGCTTGACTTGAACCGCCTTCTTTTGACTGAAAGTGCTGCCAAGCAACATTTTTTCTGCTCATGAATTCCATTTTCACTTTCTCACAGCCTGCTGCATTGAACGCTCCACCTACGTCAACACCTTCGCGTAATCAACGGCGGCGTCATTACGTCGACCAGCGTAGTGCGCGTAGTTCTAGTGTAGGGTTCAGTTTGGTGGAAAGAAATTCTAATGTTCGGCAGAAACCGAACCCCGTCATAAAGCCCAATATTCGGCCGAATCCAAAACCAAATCCTGGATTCGGTGCATCATTATTCACTTGTCACCTCTCCTTCCCAGTGGTGTCCATCGAAGACCCGTTCGACCAGGACGACTGGGAAGCCTGGTCCCGGCTCACGGCCCAGGTGGGGATCCAGGTGGTGGGGGACGACCTGACGGTGACCAACCCTAAGAGGATAGAGAAAGCTGCGGAGGAGCGAGCCTGCAACTGCCTGCTGCTCAAAGTCAACCAGATCGGCTCCGTCACCGAGGCCATACAGGCGTATGTCTGCTTTGCTTCGATGTTAATTTTAAATGCACAACGATGATTTCGGAGTGGGCGACTGACTATAAAAATCTTAGATGTCTGAGCAGGTAAAACCAGGGTGTTGGAAAAGATTTAGCACTGCTTGACAAAAAACCTTGACTGGAATTTTAAATATTGTCGTGGAAATGGACAAAGAATCATGCAAAAGCACCACTTTGAATCTTGGGTTTACCTGAAATGTGCTCATAAGTTTCTTAGAAATAAGTCACATAGCATGAAACGAGCATAAAAAAATGACTAATCGACTAAAGAAATTGGGTAACACTTTACTTGAAGGTATCTACATAAGAGTGACATGACACTGTGTGGCTGGATAGCTCAGTTGGTAGAGTGGGCGCACATATGCAGAGGTTTATTCCTCGACGCAGAAGGTCCAGGGTTCGAGTCCAACCTGTGATGGTTTTCCTGCATGTCTTACTCCCTCTCTCTCCACTTTCCTATCTAATAAAAGCAAAAATGCCCCTCCCCCAAAAATAGAAAGAAGGAGTGACATGAATCATAACTCTGACCCTTCTTTTATGTAGATACCTTCAAGTAAAGTGTAAAAAAATTCATAGTTGACTATGACCAAAACGGCCGATTAATCAACTAATTGAATAAGAGGGGGCAGCCGACACTTTTGAATAAACTACGCTGTAATTAAATGTATTTGCTCCAAAGCAGTTGATGGAAACGCATCTGATTTGCATTTCTTTTATTGCAACATTTTAAACGTTTGCTTAAAACAGGTCCAACACATTATAAAAAAAAAACACTCAAACAGATCTGCAAACACGACCCATCGCTGACAGTCCAAAATGTTGTGAACGCAGCGTTGGTCCAGCGCTACACACACGGCTTCCTTCAGCAAGGGGGGAAAAAAAGTAATATGGCCGCCTCGGGCGTGCCGGTGAACTGACCACAGAAGGACATCCATCTTGGCTGAAACGGGAGGCCTATAGGGAGAAAGACGTAGAGCCCCAGCTGCTCTGCTATGAGTCACACATGTGGAAACACACACACACACACACACACACACACACACACACACACACACACACACACACACACACACACACACACACACACACCGCCGCATGTGTCTGTCACATCACTCATTACCTGTCAGCCGTGATGACCTTGTGCCAGAGACGCGGAGCGGCAAACCGACCTTTACAGGAGATAAACGTAGGACAGGAAGTGACAGGAGGTTTTTACTATGAAGATTAGCTGACCTGTATCGGATGCAGCTATCGCGTTTGACTGTACTGCTGATATCTTTGTGCGGAGAGTGCGTACTCCAGTCTGCATAAATCTCAGACTGAACCAAACGTCACTCCGGGTTATGAAGCTATCAGTCATGACAGTGGAGCCGGATTACAGCAGGAGGGTGAAATGATAGAAAACTGTGCCGATGACAGTTAAAGGTGATGTATTGTGCCCGTCACATAAAAAGCTTCCTGCGTCCTTCATGTGATATATTGTTCTAATACCTCAGCAGGATGAGGGGGGAACCGAGCTTGTTCATTTAAAAACTGAGCTTGTTCATAAAAAAAAAAAAAACAGTGTCTCCACGGTGAATGGACAATCAAAAACGGAGAAAAGTCTTTAGGCATTATGAATAACAGCGACTCTATCAAAACATCTGTTTTCTCCCACACAACTTGTTATCCATGGATATATTGTAAGAACTTGATACAGCGCTCGGGAAAGGGAAGTTTGGGGTCCCCTGCTGGAGCTGCTCCCCCCGCGACCCGACACCGGATAAGCGGACGAAGATGGATGGATGGATGGATTGATACAGCGCTCGAGGCGGAGTCGCGCTCATTTCTATGAGGGTTGCTCAGTGCCGCATGGAGCCAAAATAGTTCAACTACCGTGTGTAAAATTACCTGGACGATCGGGTCTGCTTCTGCACTGTTCAGCCCATAGAGCAGGCACATTAGAGACCTCCGGCGGCAGCCGGCTACTTCTGGTTTAGCGCTCCACTAACTCAAATGGGGATTAAATGATTCAATCGTGAGGCTCTTCTAGACCTTCTAAATGTTATCGGACCGAACGGATCAAGTGAAAGGAATCTTTTTGTGGGTTAGGCCCCATTGCCCATTACATGACGTGATGGACACGGGTTAACCCTAACCCTAACGGGTTAAGCCAAACCACAACCCCTTTAAAGTGTGTTCACACATCAGTGGTCCCCTTTTACCCCAACCTAAGCCATATGTCCTAACTCTAACCCTAACCCTAACCCTACTTCCTAAACACATGCACTTTCACCTAAACCTAACTATTTACAACACTTCAGCTACTCGTCTGAGACGCTTGCCAGAGAGTGTGCGGAATATAAAGTGCTTTTACATGTTGCTTGTGTCGCTGGTTTTTACACTGCAAACATCAGGAGGTCGTATTTGTTCTGTGTGTGTGTGTGTGTAAACTTTCTTCCTCTTTCTGTCCGTCTCTCAGGTGTAAACTGGCTCAGGCGAATGGTTGGGGCGTGATGGTCAGCCATCGCTCAGGAGAGACAGAGGACACCTTCATCGCTGACCTGGTGGTGGGACTTTGCACTGGACAGGTACACACGCACGTATGCACTAATGCACTCATGCACTCATGCACTCATGCACGCACTCATGCAAAATATTTTCTTTTGGATAATGATCCTTGCTGTCTCTGTGTTGCAGATTAAGACTGGCGCTCCCTGCAGATCTGAGAGGCTGGCCAAGTACAACCAGCTCATGAGGTCAGTGACACACACACACACACACACACACACACACACACACACACACACACACACACACACACACACAATCTTTGTGGGGACCTGTTATTGACATAATGCCCTTACCCTAACCTTAACCATCACAACTAAATGCCTAACCTTAACCCTCACCCTAACCATAACCTAATTATATCCCTAATCCTAAAACCAAGTCTTAACCCTCTAACAGCCCTTTAATCTTGTGGGGTCTAGCATTTCGGGCCCCACAAGTATACTGTATTCCCCGGTTTTTGGACCCCACGAATAGAGTAAAACAAGCACACACACACACACACACACACACACACACACACACACACACACACACACACACAATCCTGTAACACACTAACTTTATTGCTTTATTTTTATTTAATTGAAAATTTGACAGAATTTAATTTCATAATTTAATGCAGACATTCTGTGAGAAAATGGACTCATACTGAATTCTGTTTCTCTCTCTCTCTAAACACTGTTCATGACTTGTTTTACTGTTTTTGACAAATTTCAATAACCAACTAGTGATCATTTCTTATCTTACTTTATCTTTAGATTTTTTTCACAACAAGACTTTATATGAACTTTAGTCCAGGTTGCAAAGTTTTATTTACAGGATCATCAAAACTTGTCAAACCCGTGGACAAAAAAACCCGGAAACTTAAAATCTGCATGTTATCATCATTTCTTTTAAAGGTACAATTGCTGCGTACATTTAAAATGTAGTTCTCTGTATCTTCGTTTGGCTCCAAATCTGGCAGCGGCCCTGCTACTGTATAACACGACTCCTCAGGTTCCAGCTTTGTCTTAGCGCTTACCATCGCAGAGCTAATTGACGTGACAGGCGACAGCAGCGTCTGTGTCACCCCATGTTTCCGAGCCAGTCAGCAGCAGCAGGAGGAGTGGGAGGAGGAGGAGGAGGAGGATGAGGAGGAGGAGGAAGTGGGATCGGCTCAGTGTTGTAATCCCATCGGACTGCTGAGGAGACGCAGGAGAGGTGGAGGGTGGAGAGACTTACAGAAGCATTAACCAGCGATAAACGCTAATCAGTGCAGTGAAGCAGAAACACGCACACGCGCACACACGCACACACACACACACACACACACACACACACACACACACACACACACATGCAGACTTGCAAAAGAAATCCTACAGTCAAAACATAAGAGGCAGACATGTCCTGACTTTTAGTTTCTCGTAAGTGACAAAAAACTTCTTCTCTGTTAGAGACAGACATGTTTCCCTTTCACGGCTTAAAAAATAATTCCCCTCCTCTGCTCTGTCCTTTTCTCTTTTCTTCTCTGCAGGATTGAGGAGGAGTTGGGCGACCAGGCGCGCTTTGCAGGCCATAACTTCAGGAACCCCAGCGCCCTGTGAACCTGACACACACACACACACACACACACACACACACTGACACACACGACAAACATGAAACAAGCCATGCAAAATGAAAGATCACACGAAAGATCACACGAGCAAAAGAGCCAAGCAAAAAATTTAAAATAAAATAAATGATGCACTGGGCTTATAGAGACGATTGCTGTATGCGCACACACACACACACACACACACACACACACACACACACACACACACACACACACACACACACACACACACACAGACAGACAAGACAAACATTAAACGAGCCATGCAAAATGGAAGATCACATGAAAGAATACACAAACAAAAGAGCCAAGCAAAAAATTAAAAATAAAATAAATTATGCACTGGACTTATAGAGACGATGCACACACACACACACACACACACACACACACACACACACACACACACACACACACACACTAGATTACACAGATGCAACACACACTCACACAAATGCAAATGCAGGGGAATATCATAAAAACATCAAATTTATAAGCCAGACATGCACTGTTACTGTAGTTTTAAAGGAATAGTTCATGTACAGCCAGAGGACAGACCTGCAGAAATAAAGATCATTGTTGTAAAAACAGAGAGATACATAAGTAGAGATATAATAGAATAATGTTGACTGACGCACGCAACTGAAAACTTTCAGCACCAAAAGAAAGATGCACTCGCAGAAACAGCGGTTTCAGGGACTGAGTGAAAAAAAAAAAAAAAAAAAAAAAAAAAAAAAAAAACTACACAAACACATGAACACTTACACACTCTGCTGTGTCACACTCTCACCTGGACACTGAAGTACCTGCACTCCACCCACTTCTGTCCTCCCCCTCCTCCCCCTTTTTATCTCCTTTCTCTTCTCGTCGTGTCTGTTTCTCAGTTTTCTAAAACCCTTCTTTTTCTTCCCGCCCTGATGTGATTCTGATTATTTGTCCTTTATGCTTGAAAAATCCCGCCTTTGTCCTAAAGAAAAAGGAAAAAATATCTACATCCCCTACGTTCATTCTGTTCCTCCTGAATGTCAAATAGAATAGCTGTGTTGAAAAAAAGAATAAAGAAAATTAAAACCCCCCCAAAAAAAGAATGCTTGTCATTGGAAATAATGTGAAAATATGTGAAATAAAAAGATGTTAATTTACAATTTCAATCACAGTTAAAAGGTTTTTGTCTTTTTTTGTGCCCTAGTTTCTTGTTCAGGTTTTTTGTCCTATAAATCAACAACGCATACGGGTTCGTGGAGTATCGTACGAAAAATGATGCACGCTAAAACTTACCGGGGATTTCCACCAAATGCAGAACGCCTGCCGACCAGCTCCGCTGCGTGTCGGCTCCGTGCTCCGCCGTCCGTCAATACCCACCGGGTCCGGATTTGTTGTGTAACGGCTGCGGCCATGACTGACACCGGAAGTCACGAAGACCCACGAGATCTCGCGAATTCACGTAGAATACAACCACAAAACCAACAAGTTAGTTTCCATACAGAGAAGTAGAGGGGAAACAGCTCTGTGCTGTGTTTTCAAGGTGAAGTGCACCGTGTATTTTATTTTGAAAATTATTTTATTTTATTTTGTTTCTGTGCTCGACTTCCTGTCCCGCACTATCTGTCGGAGGGCTGCGGACCGCCAGAGCTGGGAACGGAGTCGGAACGCAGCCGTTCTGCAGTCAGTGGAAATACACACACTGACTTTAATGGAAACCTAATGACTCCGCCGCCGTTCCGGAGCGGATCCGCAGACGTTCCGCAACCGGTGGAAATTGGGGGTCATGATATCCGACGAAAACCAGGAGACCGCTGCTTGGTCACGTGACATCGGCTACAGAGCTCCGTGCTACAGGGCGGCGGTTGCTAGCTGTTTAAGCCGCTACAGAGCTCCGTGACGCTGGCTACGGGCTTCTGTTACCGCTCAGCCATATCGGCGGCAGTTAGTAGATGTGTTTAGCCGATACACAGCTCTGTGACACCGGCTATGACTCTCCGCATGGTGCTCCGTCGTGTCAGCAGTAGTTGGGGGTTCAGTTACCCGAGAATAGGTGACTGTGAGCCAGGTACTGATAGGGTTGGGCATGGTTTGGATTTTAAACATTCTGATTCCAATTGCGATTCTTCCTTTCGATTGCGTTCTTATCGATTCTCGATTCAGATTCTTTGAGGGGTGGAGTCGAAACGGGTCACGTGCCTATTTTCACAAATAAGAGGAAAGTTTTATTTTGATTCAATGGTGGGTTGCAGTTTTACCGGGCTTTTTCAACGTAAAATAAAGCCACATTAGAGCCCTGCTTACTGTGCCCCATGGCTGCGACACAAGAAGCGCCTGGCTGCTACGGAAACCAAAACTTGCGCTTGTTAAATTTGGAACCCATGATCAGATTTGACACCAAATCCTTCAAACGATTCCAACAAAGAAACAATTCCACTGGATTCAGAATGTTTTAAACGATTCCAAGTAGGAATCGGTTCTCGAGGCCCAATCCTAGGTACAGAGCACCGCGATCTCCCGTTGTGGCGCTCCGTCAGGTCAGCGGCAGTTGGTGGTTTAGTTGCCCAAAAATAGCTAACTGTGCACCGAGTACAGAGCACCGCGAGCTGCCGGTCATATCGGCGGAGATTACAGTTAAGTTTAGGCAAGAGTGAGCGTTATGCGGCGACGAAAGTTAAGTTTTAGGCACCGAAACGACTAGTGAATTTTAGGAAAAAGATCGTGGTTTGGATTAAACCAATCCTAAGGAACTCACATTTCCTGGGTGAAAGGCTTTAGTTTTCCCTGGGAAGCAAAATACGATCTCTGGCTTGAAAGTCCTGTATGTTAACGCCCAGCCATCTAACCCAACCTTCTCTCTACGCAGCCAGCTTCGTTCTTATACATCGGTCATCAACGTGGTGCGCACAGAAAAAAAAATCCCTTGGAAATCATACAAATTACAGTGCTTATCTTTTTGTAGCTTTTCGAACGTATGATTCATGAAAAACAGAATTTGCTTTTTTCCCAACGAAACTGGAGAGCTTTTGTTTGTTATTTGTAATAAACTGTGGTAATATTTGAAAATTGTAACTGCTGACATGTAACACGCTATGTTTCCATGAGATGTGTCTAAGAATCTCACATACAGTATACTCATGGTTGTGAGCACATGAACGTGCCATGAAAACTTTACCGGGGATTTTGGAATACTGAGGGCTGCAATGGTGACGGTAATATTCTCTAAATTCAGTGCATTTCATCTGAAGGAAGTCGGGCAGGATCAGACACCCATTCCTGAGGTGAATTCACAGTCAATAAAACTGAAAACAATGATTTACAAGATTGAAATTAAACACCAAACAAACAAAACATCTTGCAACATTTTAATTATTTATTCATTTATTTCTTACATGGGTCACATCCTCCTTATTCATGTGAACAAATGTCACCCAGTGTTAAACATACAGCAGCAGTGTACAGTGTTAACTACGTGCATCTTTAATGCCTATTGGTGACAACTTCACAATAAAAGACCTCAATGCTGAGCAGAAAGATACACACACACACACACACACACACACACACACACACACTAATCTAAAAATAAAATGTATATACATTATATATGTATATATATCGATAAGTACATTCTGTCCAAAGCTTTATTCTGAAGGGCCCTGAAGTAACAGTTAGTGCATTTAGGTGACAGAGAGAAAGCATTAATACAATAGTAACACAATACAACAGTGTTATCAGGACACAAAACAACGTGGGGGGGGGGGGGGTGTCGGACTGATCCTCTGCTGGAAACAATATCTGCCATTTCCCTTTTAAATTAACCGCTGAGATGAAATAAACAGTGAATTGTTTGCATCAAATCTTGATTTCATATTTCTTGTTTGTCACCACTTCGACCTCTCGAATAAAAGTGAAACAGGAAGAAAAGTCATCTGAAAAATAGACCGTGCACACTTTGTGTGTCCTCTTTAAAATAGTTCAATAAATCAGCGGAACACATGCGGACCCGTCGAAGAGTTTCCCATTATCACAAAGTTTACTGACCTTGAAGCGAACACGGACAATCGAGTTGAAAGACATTTGATACTGTAACCCAACACGGTTAGAAACTGACCCAACGGTAAAAAGAAATTGAAATATACAGTAGTTTGACTCAATACTGTAATGTGACAAAAAGAACTAAAACAAATGACCCACAAATGACAGAAAAGTGCAGATATTGACTTTGAATTAATTCTACCGCCATTTATTTACCTTAACCAACACATATTTAGCTAAATAAAACTTGCTGTAACTCGACACACGTCTATCTGTGGATCAGCCGGCCCAGTTTGAGGACACATTGGGACGATGTAAAGGGACGTTTCCAGTCTCCGTTATGCACGTGCGTTGATGATGTCAACAAACTCTGGTTTGAGAGAGGCTCCCCCCACCAGGAAGCCGTCCACGTCGCCCTGAGACGCCAGCTCTCTGCAGTTAGCTGCCGTTACTGAACCTGGAGAACACAGAAATGAGGCGATTATGTCGAACCAATCAGGTCCAACGTTCTGTACAACTCCCATCGCGTCAAAAAGTGACGCTTGGTCAGGTGCATTTGGTGTTTGTTATTGACGCAAAAAGTATTTAACGAGATGGGAGTGAGAACGGGTTGTCAAAACAGGTACAGGAAAAGTACTAAAACAGTATTTAACAAAATTCTACTTTTGTCCCCCAAATGTTGCTGTTCCAGTTGAATGTACTCACTAAAATCTCTGTAACAGTTAGCTCTGACTTTGTAAAATTATGAGAAGCACCAAATGCGTTTTGGACAATAGTTATAATTCCTAAAAAAAGATCCTAGACTGTAACTTCAAGTTACACAAGAACAATACAACATACAAAAGAAACATCAACAAAAAGGCAGAAAATATCAGTTTTCTTTTGATGCAAAGATTAATTTATTGATTATATATCATTAGGTATCAGCTTTGTATCGATCAAACTAAAAGGGACTTTATGTGGGTTGAGAAAGCATGATTGCCAATAACAAGATTGATATCAGTTTAAATATATACTGTAAATGCAGGAAATATCACTCATATACTTAAATATGTTTTGGTGAAAAGGTCATGACTTAATTGTGTTGCTAAAACTAAACCTCCGCCCCAAAAACTTGTTGTTTAAATTCTTAAAACCTGACTGTAGGAGGGTTATAGAACCGGTGTATGGATAGCTAAAAAAAAGCTTCCCAAATACACACAGGATACGACCACTAGGATAAGTAAAACTTCCAAATATCAACACTGACCTCCGTAGATGATGCGCACGGAGTCGGCAACGTCGTCTGAGACGTTGGCTCGGAGCCACGCCCTCAACTTCTCATGGACCTCCTGAGCCTGGACACACACGCACACACACACGCAAAATTGTGAATTTACTTGTGAATTGTGCACAATTTATTTCCAGTGTTCCAAAACTAATTTAAAATGTTTAACTTCCTAAAACCTTCATCTTCCAGTTTGTTAGTTGAGTTAGTTTAAATGGAATGAAGGTTAAAGAAACGGGTCTTTGTTATTTAGAGGTCTGTAAACCAAATGTGACCAAGTTTGCAAGAAATCATGGATAGCAAGTTACTTGTTAATTATAAATTATGAAAAATCATGCAGGCCCCCGCCTGCATGATTTTTCTGTATTTCTCAGTACTTTCACATCCATCCTGTGGAGGTCGGACAAAACGGTACATTAAGGTAATGCCAAGGTTAACCTGCTTGGTTTATACCTATCACCATTTCTAGCCACTGGGGGACCACAGGCAGGCTGGGGGAACTAATATTAATGTTAAAAAAACTCATAAAAGGGACATTTTCATGCCATGGGACCTTTAACAAGGTCACGTTCAGCGTCACGTGCGTTACCTGAAGTGAAGTAACGTCGGATTTAAACCCAAACCACTATGTTTTTCTAAACTTAACTAAGTAGTTTTAGTGCCTCAACCTAACCAAACTGCAACGGTTTCACAACGTTAAAGACGTGTTTAAAAATCGTGACCGACATTCTCTAGTTTAGACATGAGGTTGTATTTCCGCCACCGCTAGGGGCGCTAATATATGATCCGCTCCTGTGGCTGGTATTAGAGGGTAGGGAACAAACGGCCGATATCGTCACATGGTTTGGAGGACTTGTTGGGCTGGACAAACTGCAGTTATTACCAGAGGGAGGAGTCAGTGTTACCTGTTCAGGTGAAGCTGTCTTGCCCGTGCCGATGGCCCACACAGGTTCATATGCCAGAACCACTTTCCCCCAGTCCTTCACGTTCTCTGGAACACATAAAAAAAATGATATTTATGAACTAAAAAAGTATTTTCTAATATTTAACATGATGATGTAGTCACGCAAACATAGGTTAGTCTATATTGACTACGTTTCATTTCCGGGATTGCTCAGGTGCCGCCGGAAATTCCTCCGGATGTCCCTCATTTAGGCCGGATGTCGGTTAGAAGATTGATTTATTTTATATTAGGACAATGCACATTAATCAACATTTCTGTAAATGCGCCAGTGTTAGCCAGTCGGCTAATTTTCAACTGTAGTCCTAGTTGCATGCATGTCTTTATGTTACCTTCCGCTTTCTTTGTGTTGGCGTTCTAAACTCCGGTGGATTTCTGAGGACTATCGCTTAACTGCTGCTCAGAAGGAATAACAGCAAATCAAATTGCCGTACGCTAACAGAAAAGGTCAATCTATTTCAGACCAAGAAACATCCAAGAGGCAGAGCAGTGCTGCAAGGATCCGTCAGTTCTGTAACTTGTTTTCTGTGAGCTCTCAGAAGAGAAAGTCATGCGTTAACAGAGGAACAAGACGACCGGGTCTCAAGATACAGCAGAGACCACTGACCTATTTGCATTTTAAATCAGCGTGTAGCCTACTTTGAGTACAGAAGTGGGCTGCGAGTAACCAGGGAAAAGACCCTCAATAAAATCTTGTAATATCGGACTGCACACTGAGTGGAACAGGTTTTTCAGATAGATGGATCAATAGATAGATAGATAGATAGATAGATAGATAGATATGAACAGAGATTATTATTGCTGTATGTGTTGTTGATGTTCCGCAATCCCACGGTGATGGAAAAGTCACCTCATATCCTGATTATTATTTTTTTAATAACCTTTTTTGGTGTGAAATCTTCATCAGTGTATAAATAAAACCAGTGGATTCTCTTCATAAAGAAAAAACCTCAGGAAAACAGTAAGAAGATCCACAAGACCAACAGTGTAAGAATAAAAAAAGATGAACAATATAGAAAAATATTTCAAAAAAATGGAAGCGGCAAGCAGCGGGCCCTCGCCCCTCCCGATGCTAAACGAAAATGTTATAACTTCTCATCTTTGAAGTCTTTAGATTGCACAGAATTTTTTTATAGTACAAGATCTGAAAATGGTGAAATGTGCACTAAAATTACACAGTAAATTGAAAATTGCTGACTTCCTGTTGGGTGTAGGGTACAACCACAAGAGGCTTTTTTGTACATCGTAACATGTTACATATGCGTACCAATTTCCGTTAGTCTACGTGAAAAGTTAAAGGAGGGGGATTTTACTTTGAAAACTGTACGGGGGCTCTATTGAGGGATTTTGTCACAAACGAGCACGAAACCCATAACGTTGGTGAGTTTTTGAGCATCTTAAGCCCCTCAAAAATGTGATTCATTGAAGAGATTTATAAAACGGAGCCGTTTCAATAGGGCCTTCTCCGACCGACGCTTCTCGGTTCTCGGGCTCAAATAATAAAATAAAAGTTACACAATTGTGATTTCCTTTGTTTACCTGCAATGACCTGCGTCTGAGCGTAGACGACTTCTTCTGTGGTGCCTGCTTCCCGCTCCTCCAGCTTCTCCCCGACGCAGGCGATCACGCCCAGATCGCTCTCCAGAGCGTGAGCCACCTGAGACCCAAACCACAGACTTGAGACTTTACCTGGATCTGCACAATCGATTACAACATATTACAACTGGCAGGCTTTAATTCACTTAATGCTTCCACAGATATGTAGTGGAATAGAATTAAAATGGAAAACAAGTCCAGATTAAAATTCTAAATATTAGCCTTTGTCTTAAAGCTACAGTGGGTAGTTCCTGCCCCCCCCAGAGCACCAACCCCACCCCTCCTCCACGCAATTGCTAGTAGCCAAGGAGGACAAGGACGATTAAAAAAACATGATTCTTCAGAAGAGGTCATTATCTTCACTCGAGTTTCGCCAGGCGAAAGTCGCCAAACGACACCATTTTCTAAACACAGCCATACTGAGAAATACAGAGAGAGTTGTGTGGAGCTGATAGTCTTAATTAGCTTTGTATCAACTCATTTAGCAATGGCTTGAATGTAACAGGCGTTCAATAATATAAAAACGTTACTCACTAAAGCCTTAAAGGATTAATAAGCCTTAATGACACTTAACATGGTGGGCATGGTGTATAGCTTCAGACACGGCACCCCTTCTCTTCATAGTCGTCAGATTCGTCTACCAACCCTTATAGAACTGGCTCAGCTTTGCCTTGCACCAGCTCTTAATTATGCTGTTAGAGTGCTGTTATGGGACTTCCTTTGACACATTGAGCTCCTCTCTCCTCCCATCTGTGTGCATCCATGTCCCAGAAATGCTTGTTACTAATTTATTAACTTATTCCCCGGAGTCCTTCTGTTTTTTTGCCCAGCAGTTTTCCTTGGATTAGGGTGGCACCTAAATCATGGTTGCAGCTGTTGCCGTAGTCCTGCTCTGCGACCTGTTACGCCCTGCTACACCCTGCTACGTCCTGCAGTGCCCTGCTATGTCCTGCTATGTCCTGCTATGCCCTGCAGTGCCCTGCTATGTCCTGCTATGCCCTGCAGTGCCCTGCTATGTCCTGCTATGCCCTGCAGTGCCCTGCTATGCCCTGGTATGCCTTGCAGTGCCCTGCTACACCCTGCAGTGCCCTGCTACGCCATGAACTACTACAACTACTATTTCTAGTCACTGTTCCATTATCTTTATTGTGACTATTATTGCCTCTGTTCACCGTCAGACACCGCCTACCAAGAGCCTGGGTCTGTCCCAGGTTTATCCCTAAAGGGAAGTTTTCCTCACCACCCGAGGTTTCTGCCTAAAAAGTTTTTTTTCACCACTGTCTGCACTAAATGCTTGCTCTTGGGGGAATTACTGAAATTGTTGGTTCTTTGTAAATGATACAGTGTGGTCTAGAGTCTTGAGACAACTCTTGTTATGATTTGATATTATAAATAAACTTGAATTGAACTTAACAGCGTTTTGGGATTGAACAACGTCCACATCCACACAGGCTGCCTCCAAACACAAAGATTTTTTTCCGTAGCGAGAGGAAGTGCCTCACCTTCTGACCAATCAGCTCGTCACTTTCCCCAAACACGTGACGGCGCTCAGAGTGGCCCAGTATCACCCAGTCTGCCCCGCAGTCCTTTATCATGGCCGGACTGGAGCGAGAGGAAACATGTTAAAGTCACAGTTGGTCACAGGCGCGATGGATGATTTTACAAAAGGTTTAATGTACAGGTTTGTACTGTAAAGACAAGGCAGCTTTATTTATATACTGTAGCACATTTCAGCATCAAGGCGATTCAAAGTGCTTCACATAAAACATTGAAAAGCAGTTAAAAACATTTGTTAAGGGGAATAAAAAAAGAAAATTAGAATAAGAGAGGTATAAAATACAAGATTAAAGGTTACAGTGCAGTGTGAGAAAGGAACAATTACTTGTGAATTAGGGCTGTGCAATTATTCAAATTTTAATCACGATTTTGGCTCCAAACGATCACAAAAACAATGTAATCGAGACAAAAACGATAATTTTGCACATTACGTTTTGCAAACAAACTCTTATTTGGTCTTGTGTTCTGAAGGGGATTTCAAAAAGTTCAAACGGGAAAAGTATTAGGGGAAATTTCACAGTTCAAGGTGTTTTCACTGTTGATTTGTTTAACTGTTTTTCAATAAATGCAAAATCATATCAAATAATTGTGATTTTAAAGTCCATCCATCCATCCATCTTCGTCCGCTTATCCGGTGTCGGGTCGCGGGGGGAGCAGCTCCAGCAGGGGACCCCAAACTTCCCTTTCCCGAGCAACATTAACCAGCTCCGACTGGGGATCGAGGCGTTCCCAGGCCAGGTTGGAGATATAATCCCTCCACCTAGTCCTGGGTCTTCCCGAGGCCTCCTCCCAGCTGGACGTGCCTGGAACACCTCCCTAGGGGGCGCCCAGGGGCATCCTTACCAGATGCCCGAACCACCTCAACTGGCTCCTTTCGACGCAGCGAGCAGCGGCTCTACTCCGAGCTCCTCACGGATGAGTGAGCTTCTCACCCTATCTCTAAGGGAGACGCCAGCCACCCTCCTGAGGAAACCCATTTCAGCCGCTTGTACCCTGGATCTCGTTCTTTCGGTCATGACCCAGCCTTCATGACCATAGGTGAGGGTAGGAACGAAAACTGACCCGGTAGATCGAGAGCTTTGCCTTCTGGCTAAGCTCTCTTTTCGTCACAACGGTGCGATAGATTGAATGCAATACCGCACCCGCTGCGCCCGATTCTCCGACCAATCTCCCGCTCCATTGTCCCTCACTCGCGAACACAACCCCAAGATACTTGAACTCCTTCACTTGGGGTAAGGACTCATTCCCTACCTGGAGAAGGCATTCCATCGGTTTCCTGCTGAGAACCATGGCCTCAGATTTAGAGGTGCTGATCCTCATCCCAACCGCTTCACACTCGGTTGCGAACCCGATCCAGTGAGTGCTGAAGGTCGCAGGCCGATGATGCCATCAGGACCACATCATCTGCAAAGAGCAGCGATGAGATCCCCAGCCCACCAAACTGCAACCCCTCCCACCCCGACTACGCCTCGATATCCTGTCCATAAATACTACAAACAGGATTGGTGACAAAGCGCAGCCCTGGCGGAGGCCAACCCTCACCTGAAAAGAGTCCGACTTACTACCGAGAACCCGGACACAGCTCTCGCTTTGGTTGTACAGAGATTGGATGGCCCTGAGAAGAGACCCCCTCACCCCATACTCCCGCAGCACCTCCCACAGTATCTCCCGGGGACCCGGTCATACGCCTTCTCCAAATCCACAAAACACATGTAGACCGGTTGGGCATACTCCCAGGCTCCCTCCAGGATCCTTGCGAGAGTGAAGAGCTGGTCCGTTGTTCCACGACCAGGACGGAATCCGCATTGTTCCTCCTCAACCCGAGGTTCGACTATTGGCGAACCCTCCTTTCCAGCACCTTGGAGTAGACTTTACCAGGGAGGCTGAGAAGTGTGATACCCCTATAATTGGCACACACCCTCTGGTCCCCCTTTTTAAAAAGGGGAACCACCACCCCAGTCTGCCACTCCTTTGGCACCGTCCCAGACTTCCACGCAATGTTGAAAAGGCGTGTCAACCAGGACAGCCCCTCCACACCCAGAGCCTTGAGCATTTCTGGACGGATCTCATCAATCCCGGGGCTTTGCCACTGTGTAGTTGTTTGACTACATCAGTGACTTCCGCCTGGGAAATCGGCGACAATCCCCCATTATCCTCCAGCTCTGCCTCTAACATAGAGGGCGATTAGTCGGATTCAGGAGTTCTGCAAAGTGCTCCTTCCACCGCCCTATTACCTCCTCAGTTGAGGTCAACAGTGTCCCATCCTTACTGTACACAGCTTGGATGGTTCCCCCTTCCCCCTGAGGTGGCGAACAGTTTTCCAGAAGCACTTTGGTGCCGACCGAAAGTCCTTCTCCATGTCTTCTCCAAACTTCTCCCACACCCGCTGCTTTGCCTCTTTCACGGCAGAGGCTGCAGCCCTTCGGGCCCTTCGGTACCCTGCAACTGCCTCCGAGTCCTCCGGGATAACATATCCCGGAAAGACTCCTTCTTCAGTCGGACGGCTTCCCTGACCACCGTTGTCCACCACGGTGTTCGTGGGTTACCGCCCCTTGAGGCACCTAAGACCCTAAGACCACAGCTCCTCGCTGCAGCTTCAGCAATGGAAACTTTGAACATTGTCCACTCGGGTTCAATGCCCCAGCCTCCACAGGGATGCGAAAAGCTCCGCCCGGAGGTGTGAGTTGAAAGTCTGTTGGACAGGGGCCTCCTCCAGACGTTCCCAATTTACCCCGCACTACACGTTTGGGCTTACCAGGTCTGTCCAGAGTCTTCCCCACCCTCTGACCCAACTCACCACCAGATGGTGATCGGTTGACAGCTCTGCCCCTCTCTTCACCCGAGTGTCCAAAACATACGGCCTCAGATCAGATGAAACGATTATGAAATCGATCATTGACCTTCGGCCTAGGGTGCTCTGGTACCAGGTACACTTATGAGCATCCCTATGTTCGAACATGGTGTTCGTTATAGACAATCCATGACTAGCACAGAAGTCCAACAACAAACAACCACTCTGGTTTAGATCAGGAGGCCGTTCCTCCCAATCACGCCTCCAGGTGTCTCCATCATTGCCCACGTGTGCGTTGAAGTCCCCCAGCAGAACAATGGAGTCCCCCACTGGAGCCCCATGCAGGACTCCAGTCAAGGTCTCCAAGAAGGCCGAATACTCCGAACTCCTGTTTGGTGCATATGCACAAACAACAGTCAGAGTTTTCCCCCCCAACCCGCAGGCGTGGGGAGGCGACCCTCTCGTCCACTGGGGTAAACTCCAAACACAGCGCTCAGCCGGGGACTTGTGAGTATCCCCACCCGCCCGGCGCCTCACACCCTGGGCAACTCCGGAGAAGAAAAGAGTCCAACCCCTATCCAGGAGTATGGTTCCAGAACCAAGACTGCGCGTAGAGGTAAGCCCCACCAGATCTAACCGGTAGCGCTCCACCTCCCGCACCAGTTCCGGCTCCTTCCCCACAGAGAGGTGACGTTCCACGCCCCCAGAGCCAGCGTCTGCTGCCCGGGTCTGGTCCGCCGAGGCCCCTGACCTTCACTGCCACCCATGTGGCATCGCACCCGACCCCAACGGTTCCTCCCACAGGTGGTGGGCCCATGGGATGGAGAGGGAGTTGCCACGTAGCTTGTTCGGGCTGTGCCCGGCCGGGCTCCGTGGCAAACCCCGCCACCAGGCGCTCGGGCCGACGAGCCCACCGTCTGGGCCTGGCTCCAGGCGGGGCCCCGGGCTTCCTCCGGGCAGGGTCACTCCATCTCTGCTTAGCTTTTTCATTGGGGTTTTTGAACCATTCTTTGTCTGGCCCCTCACCTGAGACCACTTTGCCTTGGGAGACCCTACCAGGAGCACAAAGCTCCAGACAACACAGCCCTCAGGTTCACAGAGACACACAAACCTCTCCACCACGATAAGGTGATGGTTCACGGAGAGGCGATTGGTGATTTTAAAGTGACCAAAATAATTGGGATTATGATTTTTTTTTTATGATCAAGCAGCCCTAATGTGAATGTGAGGATTTCCTGCAAGGCACTAACATTAAAAAATGTCTCCATATCCTCAATGAGAAAATGTATTTTAGCATTCCTCAGCCTGCCGTCTAATTAATAAGTCAGACTGCATCGTGAATAGTTCACGAGTGCATTCTTTCAGTGGCTGAGATACCTGATCTCCCCTGTAAACGCTCCCTTGGCCACCTTGTAGCAGTTCTGGGCTGCGACGCCGATCCTGAGATCCAGACAGCACCGAGCGAAGTCCAGGTAGATGGAGGGGGGTGCACACACCACCTCTGGAAAAAAAAAAATCAGATCATCGTGACTTTAATTTCATCTCTGTTTGGGCTGAGACTTTTTCTATTTCTTTTCTCACTTTCTACCAGAAGAAGTGTCCCATGGCGATGCCAAAATGGGGCTTTTGGCCCTGGACTGAAAAGGATAATTTAATTTAAATTGGGTTACATTCATTTTCAGGGGGAGGTCCATCGCTGATAGCTGCAGTCTGCCGTGGCTACCTCATTCTGAAGTACTGCAACAACATGTTTAGGTTCCTAAGTTTAATAAAGTTTTACTATTTCAAAAACCCTTTATGTTGTTGTCACTTTGGTTTTCCACTCTGAATACTTCTTATTAGTTGAAGCCCTGTTGAGAATGGCCAAAAAAAAATCAAAAAGCAACTCAACAAACAAGCTCACATATAAACAGTTTTATATAAATAATTAAAAAAAGCTGCAGGTCAGGATCAGCAGTGGTGGAAGAAGTACTCAGATCCTTTAATTTTTTTGGGGGCTTTTATGGGCTTTAATTGACAGCTTGAAGACAGGAAAGAGAGAGAGAGAGAGAGAGAGAGAGAGAGAGAGAGAGAGAGAGAGAGAGAGAGAGGGGGGTGACATGCAGCAAAGGGCCACGGGTCGGATTTGAACCTGCGCCACTGCCAAGGACTCCAAAGCCACATGAGCCTGAGGTCTGAGGTCGCCCCTTACATCTTTTACTTTAGTAACTTCACTTTAAAAGTTAACCCCAATGTAAAAAATATTCCTGCATTAATCCTGCAATCAACATACTTAAATACATGTACAGAATTACATTTTCTTAAAATGCCCCATATTGTAAAAAGGTGATACAACTATTGTTTATTTAAATGATATCTGGTGGGTTTGGCGATAGCGATTTCGGGGCTGTTTTGTGTTAAAGAAAAAGGATCTTACTCTTTAACAATCTCTGTAGGGATCCTTTTTTTTCTCCACCAGTTTTTGACATTTTATAGAGCAAACAACTAATCGATTATAGTCGAGAAATAAAATCGACAGATTAATCCACAATGAAAACAATCGCTAATTGCAGCCCTAAAAATGAGCACAACCATAAACATCTACAGCAGGAAAATGCAACGTTCACATAGATGCAGCAGAAATATGAATCCAGAAACATAAGATATACCGGTAATAGGAAAACACTGACAAGGAACATTTCACTGAACAATGAATACTTTTGCCTTAAGTAGCCTACTTTAAGTAGGTGTGTGTGTGTGTGTGTGTGTGTGTGTGTGTGTGTGTGTGTGTGTGTGTGTGTGTGTGTGTGTGTGTGTGTGTGTCCTACATTTAGCTGATAATACTTTTACTTAAGTAGCCTAAGGTTTTGAATGCAGGACCTTTACTTGTAGTGGAGTATTTTCACAGCGTGGTATTAGCTGAAGTAAAGGATCTAAACACTTCTTGCACCGCTGCTTAAAAATCACACTTAAGTTCAGTACTTGAGTAAATGTACTTAGTTACTTTCCACGAGGATAAACAGAAACGTCAGAGGCCTTTATGCAACTCATCCTGATGATGATGACTGCCAATGTCAGTGCGTCATCTGAGCAGCAGCAGCATCATCTCCTCTCTGATTCTTTATCGATTACTTTTTTTTTTTATTGATCTCTGCATCATAAAACCTGCAGACAGTTCATTTGCAGACTGTGCGTAACACCCAGAGACGCGTTAGTCGGTCAGTTACCGGTCTGGTCGTGCAGGCTGGCGGTGTTCAGGGTGGTGATCAGCTCCTCCAGACTCTCCCTGGTGCCGTTCATCTTCCAGTTTCCTCCCACGAAGAAGCTCCGGAGCGCCATGGCCGGCTGAAAGTGGCGGATACCCGGTTAAGAAGAGGAGGAGAGGTGGTGGAGGTCCGGAGGAACACTTAAGCTGCAGGATGAGACTCCGCTGGTGTGTACGTCAGGGGCTGTCGGAAATATCAGAACTCAACACCGGCAAAAAAAAAAAAAAAAAAAAAAAATCATCCCTCTTCTTCTTGTTTGGCTTCATGAAGAGAGTCAAACTGTTTTTTTGGAGCACTACCGCCACCTGTTGTTACAATGAAGGATGACATGCCTCTTTGGACTGACAGTGACTTGTTATGTAGTGTTCAGTGTTTCCTTTTCTACGTTATTTGTATATACTTCATATTTCTGAGAGAAATAATACTTCTTACTACAACATTTATGCACAGAAAACACAATGAGTTCATAAAACATGATGCAAAAGCCGTAGAAATTGAAATTGATAATA
Source organism: Perca flavescens (assembly GCF_004354835.1). Lineage (NCBI taxonomy): Eukaryota > Metazoa > Chordata > Actinopteri > Perciformes > Percidae > Perca > Perca flavescens. The sequence continues at coordinate 8,311,075 of NC_041344.1, read as the reverse complement.
ATAATAATAATAATAATAATAATAATAATAATAATAATAATAATAATAATAATAATAATAATAATAATAATAATGTTATTATGCATTTCTTACTTGCTTTGGGAATACAAAATGTTTTTCATCAACCGATCACAGTTTTTACCAAACAGTTGAGATTTAACAAACTAAGTAGGTGTAAGTGTGATAAAAGACATTAAAAAAATTATAATAGACATCTTTTTTTACGGACAAGAGCAATGTGTAACCCCCAAGATAAAACATTTGACAAATATAAACATGAAACATTTTTTTCAAGATGAATAAAACTGAAAAATGAATGTCCATTGTTATATTCATGAGTGAATTATGAGACAACGGGCCCCCGGCACAGACGTGCACAGGCCCGACCGCCTACATGTGAGCAACACACTTTTTTGTTGTCGTTTTGCGTCTCTTTGTAGTTGTTTTTCCCTTTTCGTAGTAGTGGCAACTCTCTTATACAGACAGGTGTGTGTCTTTGCAGCTATTTTGCATCTCTTTGTGGACATTTTGTGTCTCTTTGTAGTCCTTTTATGTTTCTTTGTCTGTATGTGTCTCTTTTGAGTGACATTTTGCAGGTTAATAGCGCGTTCCATTTACCTCGGAACTCGGAAGCCGAAGCTGGAAATGACGTCAGATCTGGGTTGAATGCGTATTTACAAGTCAGATTTTCATTGTTTCCATTAGCTCTCGCCAGGTTAGCCATTGTTAGCAAATGCCAGTTTATAACAACGCATTACGCTGTTTTTTGTGCATAAAAACAGCATAACAAGATGTCTGCAGTTAGAAAATGGACAGTGCTGCGTGTTCGACTGATTTAGTGAGACACAATTAACACAGAAGTGCTTATATCTGTATGTTACTACACCTTTCACAACTGTTGATGCACAGAGCAGCCATGTTGGATTTTTAGCTCGCGGTACTCGGTGGTTGCCCGAGTGTCGAGCTCAGAAATCCGAGGTCAGGGGGCGTGTTTCCGACTTTGACCTCGGAACAAATGGAACGAACTATAAGACCAGGGAGGCCCCTGACACTTTGGGCCCTGGACTGGTTACACTGACTATGTTTACATGCACATTATATTCCGGTTTTTGCCCTAAGCTGTTTGCATGGATAACGAAAGTGAATATTCCACTAATATTCCCGTTTACATGTAGCCGTTCAAAATACGATTGTTTTCAAAGTTTTCCAGCGGTGGCAGACTTGTTGGACCGTGCGAACACAGCGTCCCTCTTTTATTCCTTCAACTAGCTTCTTGAAAAGGTCGAAACTGTCACAAACTGCGGTAAAATACCTGACTGAGACGCATATTCCGATTGCGCTGTACACATTGTCCAAAGAATGCCTCTAAAACCAGAATAATAACGCCATATCACATGTGTCTTAATCGGAAAATGCTATATCCAGAAAAAGGCCTAATTCGGAATATCCAACCGGAATATGCTGTTTACATGATCCGTACCAAATTCGTACAGTATCAGTGTGAATGTAAGCGTGGCCACTGACTATGGCTGACTTTCTACAAATGCAATGGATATAAATTGGTTATCGGAGAGTTTGGGAGTGGTGCAGTGTAGAATTAGGCTGTTTTTATTTGTTTAGTATGTAAATGATTCATGAAGACTCATGCTCTGAGGAAGGAAAGGCAATAAGTCAATCTTTTAATACATAAAACATGAAACTGCACAGACATTGACATTGATCAGGGCATTACAATGTGCTTTTAAACAATTTGATGTTTTAAATAGAATTAGATGGAAAAATAGCAGAGACTTGGTAGTAATTAAATATGTTCACGAAAGCATTATCTAATGTGTGGACCCTATTATTTTCTATGTTCTTCTGCACCTATAGTATTTGTCATCTGGAAGTACTTTTGTAAACCTTACACACACTTCCAGTACAGCACTCATTCCTGTATATAGTCCTTTATTTTCTTATACTGGGACTCAGATGTCATTTTCTCCTCCTTTGAGAAACATTTGACCAGACTCAAAAAAAGACAAAAAAAGTTTATGTGGATGATTTTTTCAATATTTTATTATTTCAGCTAAATGTTAAAATATATTGCATATAAAATGTATTCATCAGCTCAAAAACCTAAATGCTGTTTTTAGTACTCAGTAAACGTTTGGTGGGAAAATACGGTAGGCTACTTGATTGAGGCCTACATAAATTATGTAGTTTTTGTCAGCCTAAAAGTTGTTAAATGTAGGCTACACAACATATACCTATGTAATCATCTAAAAATACTCAAGTCGGCCAAAAAATATCCACCAATTGTTAGATTTTGATATAAATAATGCTAAAATGACTCCAAATCCCAGAATGATGTACGTTATATTTCTGTCCATGTCTGGCAGCTCCCTCTTTCTCATGGCTTTATATAGACAGGTGTATGTCTTTCTAAATCATGCCCATCAATTGAATTGACCACAGGTGGACTCCAATCAAGGTGAAAAGATGATCAAGAGAAAGGGGAGTCACCTGAGCTGAATTTCAAGGGTCTGAATATTTGTGTCAATGTGATATGTCATTATTTTTCTTTGCAAACATTTCTAAAATCCCGTTTTCACTTTGTCATTATGGAATATTGAGTGTATACGTGTACATATAGGGAAGGTTTAATTCAAGCCTTTGGTACAGACAAGGCGAAGCAACAGCTGTCACTGTGCAAAAAATAAATACATACATTTATGTTGTCAATAAATAACAATAACTTATTGTTGTACCAGCACATCTCCGTTTTGTTTTTCACTGTAGAAAGCTCATATGTCATAATGATTAGCCAATGCAAGAGAGTACCGGCCCCTTTTTTTTCTCCACTTCAAGCACTGCGTTGACCATGAACTTGTTGTCCTTTGGGGTCATAATTGAAATTTAACTTTTTTTGGCGCTTTTCCTGACATTTTTGTCCCTTTTTTCGATGCTTTTGATGCTTTTTAAAACGTTTTTGGCACTTTAACTTTATTTTTTTTTAATGCATGGTCAATGAACCTAATGTACATGACATTATACCAAAAAGCAGAAATTATGAATTATTTTGACTATTTGTTAAGACCAAAGGATGCTATGAAATTGGATAAAACCAAAATGTTATGTAAATAATATATTTTTTTTATATTTTTAATATTTATATTATACAACGTACATCCATGTTATTTTTGGGCAATTTGGTTGAAAGAAACCCATATTTCTGATATTTAAAACTTTGAAAATGAGTCAAATTTGACCCGGGGAAAACACACGGGTTAACACACACAAACACACAGACTCTGACGTGGTGTTAATGCAGATATCTATGTTTATTAGAAAGATTTTCAACAAACATTTTGTCTTTTTACAGAGGAACTGCACGAGTGCAAAATGCAGCTGAACCCAGGGGAGTAAAATGAAGTTTACAGGTCTGTACAGAGCGTGTTTTCACAGGTCAGACCGCCAGCCTGGCTCCACCTCCCTGCCTTTATTCATCTGGGCACTGGGTCGTCGAATTTTACGGGGGGAAACAGCGGCAGCCATCTTGGATCAAAAGGCCTGCTGGTTGTTAGCAGGGGACCCAAGATGGCATACACATACACTCTAGATATGTGCAGCCCCAGAAAAAAAATGAAGAAGAAATAAAGACGCTGTACATAGACTCTTCATCCTAATGTGTTAAAACTATAAAATACAAACAAATGTACATGCCAATCTTTCATCTATAGAAGTGCAGGGCTCTTTTACAGGTCAAAGACAATAAAAATAGATCTGTAATCCTACAGTCTTATTTTCAATATTCAAGTGTTTTTCTTTCTCTTTTTGTATTGTCAAAAATCTATTTGTGTTTAATTGACATTCTCAATAAGAGCTTATTTTCTGCTCGGTAATCATTCTGAATAACGTGCTATTTTTTAATTATTATTTTTTTTTTTATATTTTAAAGTGTTTTAAATCATCCCGACAACAATAAAACTCTCTTGTACATACAGCGGGATGCATCGTGCGCTGTTTCTGTGACGCCATTTATACAACGTGACTCATTCGCAACCTCTCATGTTTTGCATACGCGAACAAGGAAGAAGTAGAGAGGGAGAGAGAAAAAGAAAAAAAGAGGAAGATCTCCGCTCCAAACACCGGTGCACCTCACTTGTTTATTTCCTTCCCATCTTCTCCTCCCTATCTTCACCCTTTTCCTCCCCCTTTTCCTCCTCTTCCTCTCCTCCTCTCCCTCGCCCGGTGTTTTCCTCTGCCGGGACGCCTCAGTTCCACAGTTTGAGGAAGCTGTCCCAGGATCCTGTGCAGACGCCCATACCGTCATCGGGGACGCCGGTGCAGCTCACCCTGTTGTCATGGCCGGACAGCACACCTGGGGAAGGAGAGGAGGAGAGGGTATAGAAAGGAAATGAAAGGAAAGAAAATGAGAGACAGTATGCAAAAGAAAGGAATGAAAGGAGAGGAAAAGCACAAAAACACAGAGAAAGAAACAAGAGGGAAGGAGAGAAACGAAAAGGAAAGAAGAGTGGAGTAAAGAGCATGGATAAGGAAGAAAGAAGGGTAAAGAAAGGAGAAAAGAAAAGGAAAGATTGAAAGGGAAGGAGAGGATGCAAAAGGGAGAGGAAAGGAAACAGATGAGGGAATAGAAAAGGACGGTATGAAAGTGAAGGATGAATAATTAAGAGAAGAATATAGAAAAGAAATGAAGGGAATGGAAAGAAGAGGAGAGGTAGTGTGCAAAAGGACGGAATGAAAAGGAGAGGAAAAGCAACAAAAAGACGAGAGGGAAGAAGAGAAGAAAAGGAAAGAAGAGAGGTGTTGAGAGCATTGAAAAGGAAGAAAGAAGAGTCAGGACAAAAGCGAGAATAAAAAGGAAAGATTGATTGAGAAGGAGAGGAAAGGAAAGGAAAGGAAAGGAAAGAAGAGGGGGCAAGGGGAGAGGAAAGGAAACAGGTGAGGGAATGAAAAAGGACGGCATGAAAGTGAAGGAAAAAAAAGGAGGAGGAGCAAAAGGAAAAGAGAAGAGGAAAGAAGAGGGGAGGTGAAGAAAGGAAAGAAGACAAGATGAGAGGAAAGGAAACAGGAGCGAGGGAGTGGAAAGGAGAGAAAGAAGAGACAATCATTCACCTGATCACATCACCAGTCTGATCTCATGTGATATTTGTACTTTCATATTTGTTTTTTGCCACTAGTTGTTTGAAAAATTATTTCTTCTAAATCGATTTAAGAATAACAAGCTGTTGTGCTTCTGTTGGATGTTATATATATATATATATATATATATATATATATATATATATATATATATATATATATATATATATATATATATTTATATAGAGACTTCAGATACAGTATTAGGAGACCACTAAGGTCTATATAAAAGAGACTTCAGATACAGTATTAGGGTACCACTAAGGTCTATATAAAAGAAACTTCAGATACAGTATTAGGGGACCACTAAGGTCTATATAAAAGAGACTTCAGATACAGTATTAGGGGACCACTAAGGTCTATATAAAAGAGACTTCAGATACAGTATTAGGGGACCACTAAGGCCTATATAAAAGAGACTTCAGATACAGTATTAGGGGACCACTAAGGTCTATATAAAAGAGACTTCAGATACAGTATTAGGGGACCACTAAGTTTTATATAAAAGAGACTTCAGATACAGTATTAGGCGACCACTAAGGTCTATATAAAAGAGACTTCAGATACAGTATTAGGGGACCACTAAGGTCTATATAAAAGAAACTTCAGATACAGTATAAGGGGACCACTAAGGTCTATATAAAAGAGACTTCAGATACAGTATTAGGAGACCAATAAGGCCTATGTAAAAGAGACTTCAGATACAGTATAAGGGGACCACTAAGGTCTATGTAAAAGATACTTCAGATACAGTATTAGGGGACCAATAAGGCCTATGTAAAAGAGACTTCAGATACAGTATAAGGGGACCACTAAGGTCTATGTAAAAGATACTTCAGATACAGTATTAGGAGACCAATAAGGCCTATGTAAAAGATACTTCAGATACAGTATAAGGGGACCACTAAGGTCTATGTAAAAGATACTTCAGATACAGTATTAGGGGACCACTAAGGCCTATATAAAAGAGACTTCAGATACAGTATTAGGGGACCACTAAGGTCTATATAAAAGAGACTTCAGATACAGTATTAGGGGACCACTAAGACCTATATAAAAGAGACTTCAGATACAGTATTAGGGGACCACTAAGGTCTATATAAAAGAGACTTCAGATACAGTATTAGGGGACCACTAAGACCTATATAAAAGCATCCAAAAAAGCACAATGTCATGGGACCTTTAAATGTATATAGACGTCTAACAGAGAGTTTGTTTTTCTACATTTATTCATCATGAAATCCTGACTAAATCGACCCCCCACTCACCAACTTTCTCTCCCTTCAGTGAGTCCCAGATGTGGCAGTTGAAGTCGTCGTAGCCGGAAAAGATAAGGCGGCCTGAGTTGGAGAGAGCTACAGACGTGACGCCCGAGTTCAGGGTGGTGTCCTGGTAGTTCATCACCTCCTGGTCGGAGCGCAGGTCGTACATCTTGCAGGAGCAGTCGTCGGAGCCTGTGATGAAGCTATGTCCATTGGGCATGTACTGAGGTGGGGAGAGAAGAAGAAGAAGAAGAAGCTTTTGTTTGTATTCATGTGTGGCACTGATTTTAAAGGTCCAATGTGTGAGAGAGAGCTAACAGTAGCGATCGTCACGGCTGTGTATATTCCACCCAACGGCAATGTAAACACGATGCTCTCTCCTGCTGAACAGTACACCATAAACTAACAGCAGTGTTCATATAACCGCAGGAGACTTTAATAAGGCCAACTTGAAGAAAAATTGCATTAATTGCATTTTGTGTCTGTTAAGAGGCACAAAGACACTCTTTAGAATATGCATCCACAACTGGCATGTTAGCTAACTGGGAGCTTTGACCATTAGCTGCAACCCAGTTTGCTAGCACCGATTTTGGTCATGTTTTTTTTTCTATCGACAGTACTCGGAGCCATCTAGCAATCAAGATTCAGGTAAAAATCGAGTTCTCTGGAGTTCTCCTTTAAGTCAATATATTGAGATACTGAGTATCAACCCACATGCAAACAATTTAAAGAAACATTGATGTTTAAACATATTCAGCACTCATAATCTGTTTTATTTTCCCCTGGAGAAAAATTGGCTAGTGGAAAATCTGATTGGCTGGTACCTTTGAAAATCCACTAGCCACGTAGGCTGGTGATTAAAAAAGAAAAAGAAAGAAGTTAATTTATAGCCCCGCTCACATTGATGGCGTTGATGTCGCTGGTGTGTCCGGAGAAGGTCTGCTTGCAGGTCCCTTCCCTCAGGTCCCACAGCTTGGCCAGAGAGTCACAGGCTCCAGAGATGAAGGTGTTCATGTCGGCGGAGAGAGCCAGCGACATGCAGTCTCCAATGTGGTTGGTGAAGATGATCTTCTGCTTGCCAGTCTCCAGGTCCCACAGACAGCTGGAGAGGAGAGGGAGGAAGAGCGGTATGAGAGGGAATGAAAATGATCAAACACATTTGGGTGTAACCATTATTGGGCCTGACTGCTTTGGATCAGGTGTCTTTTTTTGTGTGGTGAATATTCATTTATATAAACGCCAGTTTTGAGTAGCTTTTCCTCGGGTCAGTTTCATATCTGACCTGTGAAAACCAAACTATGAGGATCGTGAAGCAGTTGACAGATTTGACATTTAGAAGAAGGCAACTTCCAACGGGTCACAGCGTGTTCGGATCTCTCAGAAGTGAGATCCAAAAACGCACCCGCAATCACTGCTTTGGCCACAGGTGCCGGCCAAAAGAGAACAAAACGGATATCTTTGAGTTTTTAACTGAGTGGATTTGATTCGTCAGGAAATAGCCACGGCCAGGGGAGCAGTTTGGGATTCCAAACATGACATTTTGCAGATGTTTCCAGCCGACAATGATCGACGATAAACTCACCAGGTGGTGTCGCCGGAGGCTGTGAGGATCTCACTGTCGCTAAGGAAACGAGCGCAAGACAGGTAACCTGGGTGGGAAATGAACATGAACAATCAGTCCGACCGAACATCAACTCATTTACGTTTGTTCTTTCATGTAACGTCATCTTTCATTTCGATGTTTCCCCTGAGTGCGTGTTTTACCCCCAGGAAACAAAATGGCGCCGGAGGACATCATCCTCACCTGTGTGCGCGTCCAGCTCCCTGAGGGTCTTGGGGCTGGCAGCCTTGATGTTGTACACTGTGCACATGTTATCCAGACCGCCGCTGGCCACCAGGTTACCGGAGGGGGCGAACGCGACGCTCATCACCCAAGCTGACTTTAGTGGGACAGCAACCAACTGGGAAGTGGAAATTTGGTTAGTTTTTAGTTGATTTACAGCCTCGTTCACATATATCAGGGTATAACCTGCATTGGAAACCAATCTTTGAAGGCAGTACTCTGCCTAAGAAATCCACAGTCATTTAGTAAGTTTGTGCACAGTAAATTATTGTATACTGTTTCACAGTAGAATACTGGGTTACACTTGAAGGTATCTACATGAGAGTGATATGACACAGTCATGAACATGTCATAAACATTATAAAGAAGTCATAAACGTTTATGACATAACTCTTCTTTTAGTAAGTGTCATTGGGTTTTTGTCATGACAAGTTATGGTTAGAGTTAGGGTTAGAGTTAGAGTTAAGGTTAGGGTTCATGTGTCATGTCATGTCACTCTTATGTAGATACCTTCAAGTAAAGTGTTAGCGAATACTGTGTATTCAATTGAAAATTACAGTAATTATCAAACCCAAAACAGAATCGGCAGATTTCTTCCCCCAGCTTTGTTCCTGAACAAAAATCTGCAGAATCTAGCTGGCTGTTTGTCTGCTTGGGAGGAGATGTGTCAACATTCTAAGTTTTATTTTAATTTGTTCAAAATCTGCGGACAAATTCAGCAAATTTCTGCGTCCTCAGATTACGGGCGGCCCTTGGTAATCGTTGAGCTGATCACAGTAATCAACAACATATTGTATAAAATCACAGTAACAATTATGTACAGTAACTTGCTGTGTTTTATTGTTTACAGTGATGTGATCTTACCTTGTTCCCTGTGTAGCAGTCCCAGACGAGAAGCTTGCCATCCTGTGATGCACTGACCATTGACCTGTGTGAGAGACAAGAAAGTCACCCTCTCCGTTTGAAGAAATCATTATTATTATTATTATTTTTTTTTTTTTTAAATTAAGACAACGTTGTGGGTCAGATGCCTGAGAGCAGAGTCTCGTGTTGCAGGCAGTACTGCTCCTCATCATCAATAAAGTCTATCTTGTCTTAAGCCTCATGTTGTCCTTGGGTCTTTACAACAGAAAATACGGGACGTCAAAATAAGCGCTGAAAATGTAAAAAAAAATTGTTGTGGAAAAAAGTTTTTCGGAAAAGCAACAACAACAATGAAAAAACTGTCAGAAACACTGAAAGAAGACCTGCAAACTTTAGAGAAAGCGCCAAAAACGTGCCCAAAACATTGAAAAAGTCACAAAAACGTCGGGAAAAAGCCATGAAATGTTTTAAAAAGGTGACCAAAGCGTCACCATAATTCCTATGACGGCAGGAATTACGACTCCATATCTAAACCAGACAACGTAACTGTCACGGGTTCATTAATGTTGTCGCGCTTGTATTTTGTTACCTTCCTCTCTGCTTTCTTTCCAGCATAACTACTTTGGCCACTTGAGGGAGCCACCGTTATTACCGTAAATATGAGTCGTAATTGCTGCCGGAACAAACGACTTATGAGGGCCTTTTTGCTGGGGGCAGGATGGGCTCTATGTGATAGGTGGATGAATACAGTGAAGTGACATTACATGTATCTACATTCAAGTGTGGCTTTTCTGAAGCTTCCACATTTAAACCACCCATTCTAGTCTGTAGCTATCCAGTCCAATGAGTAAAAAAGAAAAATAAAGTTATGACAAAAGTTTGTTCTTTCTTTATTTCTGTGTGTCTGTGTGTGTGTCCAAAATGGGGAATGGAGGGGCTTCCACAGATACTTCACCAAACCGTTCAGATCATTTCCGCCTTTAGAGAAATATTGTAAAATACGCCTGAGTTTCAGGGTCCTGGTACTGTGCGTGCGTGCTGACTGTCACCCTATCATGGTTTACATGGGACACTTGAACGGAGCCATTGATAATGTTGTGCCTGTGCATCGGAAAAGTCTGTAGTGTTCGGGCGGCAGAGAGACTCCTGTCCACCCTCTCGTCATCACCTGTTGTCAGCAGACCAGTGCAGCGAGTAGATTTTAGCCAGGTGACCCTTGAGGTTCTTCCTGAGCTTTAGCTGGACTCGGCCCACCGCGGACGCCCCTCCTGCTGCTGTTGCCATGGTGCCGTCATTCACAGCCTTACGGGCCGCCTGGTGGTCACACGGGGAGTTACATGTTGGTGTGAGAGAAGAGAAAGAACAACAGGGGAGAGTAAGGAAGGTAAACTGCACCTAGATTTCCTCCCAGCATGCAGTTTGAAGTTGAGTTCATCAGGCTTATGTAATGCAGGCTCAATTAAAAGATGAACATTAACAGATGTGGAGGTGTTGTTGTAAGCCGTTTCAACTTTATATTTTAAAAGGCATGAGGATAAGTAGTGGAAGTGACAGCAGCTTTCATACAAACATGCAACCCAAAGCGCCCAACACACCAACATTGAAACAACACAGACAAAAAAAACAAAATCAAAAATGAACCGACAATAAATATAATTTTGCGTGATTAAAAAGGACAACAACAAAACAATACAATGTTAATTAAAAAATAAAAAACATAAAACTGAAAATATAGATGAAATAAACACGAGGGATGAAAATAATCCAAATGAATCCAAATTAAAAGTTATAAAGGCTATAATATTAATTAATTAAAAGACAGACTAAAAAGATAGGACTTTAATTTCTTCAAAAAAAATACTAGATATTATAGAGTTGCTTTTCTATCGTAGTGACTATATATCTATATCTATATATCTATCTATATATATATACACAGTCACTGTCCAATGAAAACCATGTGTTATCTGGAGGAGTTGTTTAGGAAGGGGTCTATTTGGAGATACGTGGTTTTTTACAGGACCACAACGCTATGTTTTGTGTAATCGGGGTGTCACAATACTTACACATATCTGAACCACCTTTATCAGGAAGCACTGTGTGTGTCAAGTTGCTCACCTCAATCTTTGTACGGAGGCTATCGCACTCCTTTTTCAGCGCATCCATTTCAGCTTTCTCAGCTGCCATGGCGACGTTTGCTAGGGGATGTTACTGAAGGGAAGAAGAAAACTGTCACTCTGAAACAGGGAAAGAGGGACAAAGAGAGAGAGAGAGAGGGGACGGGAATAAAGAAGAGAAGACAATGCAATGTGTTAGTTAAGTAAAGTATCAGAACAACAACTCCTGCAGGAACTGACTGCCTCTGTCTGACTGTTGTAAGATACAGTACAAGTTCAGCAGAGGTTCACTGTGGACCAGGCTGTGCATCACTCAGGGACCATGATAACCTTGATCTGGAACACATGGGTTGCTGTTACAACATCAAATCTGGGGCAAAGATTAGACACATACCTGACAGGTTTAATCCCTCCCTAAACCCAAAGTTGTAATACCGTTATTAGCTCTCACGCTGGTCCAGCTATGATGTACTGTACAGAGTGAGAAGGGAGGGAGAGGTGAACAAAAACGGTGACACGAATGTAAAGGGGAAAAAAATAAATACTGACCATGGTAGGAAAGAAATAAAAGAAGCAGAAAGGAAAGATTGCACAAAGACTAGCAAAGTATATGTAGATGTAACAGAGACAGAATTTGGAAAGAGAAGAGAACACCCATTGCGAAGGACAGAAGGAAAAAAAAAGGAAGGAAGTGAAAGGGGAGCTAAAACCTAATTTAGACTTTTCTCAATGTATATGAATGGGTTGCAAAAAAACAGCTCCCCGAACTGTGTCAGTGAATTTCTAGAGTTACACAGCTAAGCTTTAATGTTCAATATAGATTAATCAAACGTCACTTTTATTAACTGAATCTGACGTTACGGTTAATGATCCTTTATCTCAAAGAACTTCGGAGCAGCTCATCTTGTGGTGGTGTTTTGACAATTCTCATTTCGAGTGATCTAACGCAATTTTTCATCCTTCATTATTCAGATGGAATTCAACCTTGATGATGATGATTTGTATTTGTTAATTAACATCAGCTTTGTGAGGTCAACTCTTTTTTGGGGGGGCTGGGGTGCTTGTTAAGAAGAGAGTCAAATGACTGCGTTTCTATACCTTTCACTCCTCATATTAAATGCCCTCAGTGCCTTTCCTAACTGACTGGTTTCTTCACTTCAACTTAATTTTCATTTCAAGCCCTGCGTGCGGAACATCAGTGCCTAATACTCTGTAATAGGATACTGACGCCTCGCCTTTTTAACCTCAAAGTAACTCTTTGAAAACTCTCCACTAAGGATGATTGTTGATGCTGAATAGGGAAAATGACTAGAGCATCATTTAAGGACATGCATGCGTCGATGACAAAATGCCGAAAAGGAATTTGTTATGCTACAGAAAATCAACAAGGAACTTCAAGGAACTGCCAGTTGTTAACTAAATGCTCCACCCTTTCTTGCATTGTTACGTTCATTTATATCTCTAACTTTCATCTAAAGATGTGATTCAACGCTGCAGTTTGTGGGGCCACGGGGAGAAATTGAAACTTTTAGAGAAAATGATGGAAGAATTTGAAAATGAATCATCGATTAATTAATTTGGTCATCATGCAGCTTCTCAAATGTGAGGATGTGCAGCTTTTCTCTGTTTGATATCATCCTACATTTGATATCTTTATGTTTTAAAATCTTCATTGGACAAAACGAGCAACTTTAACATGTCACCTTGGCAAATTGTGATGGCATTTTCCACTTGTTTTCTGACATTTCACTCACTGAACAATTAATAAAGTAGTGGCAAAATCAATCGAAAGGATAATTGTGAATGGAAAGTTGCAGCCCTACGTACAGTATAGTGTAGTGTCTTGCACAATGAAATCAAAAGATCATTTCAACGGACGAGTTGAAGGTTGAGCACAGGACTTTAAATCCCGGGCAGGAGATCTTAAGGGAAGCTTTATCTCCTGTCATCCGATTACTGACTGCTCTTTACCTCAGGATCAGAGAGAGAGAGAGGGGGGGAGATGTGGAGGGTCTCTTATAGTCAAACATCAGCAGCTCCTCCACTACTCTCCCCTTCTGTTATGTGATGGAAAAGATGGTGCATGTGTGCTCTCACACATACATGTTTCCACTCTCAAGTGAAACTATTTTATAAAGCAAAAAATTTTTTTGAATTCCAAAGAACAATTGAAAATGTGTTTGTGTCAGTACGAAACAACATCAACCCAACCTATACGGATCCTGCAGCGTAGAAATCGGCCAGCTGAGCGAGCTGGATGAGGTTTGGCCTTGTGTGATGGATCAGGCTGCGGCTTACTGCTGCCACACCTGAGGCACCAATCCTCTTTGGCAGCTTCCCTACAATCCAGAGATCACCTTCAGAGGGTTTAAGGAATCATCACTTTGGATGCAGTCGTCAGGGGCGTAGCACAAAATTCTTGGCCCTGTAGAAAGGCATTTTCTATGGGCCCCATCCCCGCATCTACAGCTATTCATTCTAGCATCTTTTTGGGCCCTCCTGACATGAGGGCCCTGGATACTCAGTCCCCTTTTTTCCCCCCAGTCTGACGCCCCTGGCAATCGTACATGGAAGAACTACTTCTATTACCCGCAAGAAACCCATTTGAAAATGTTAAGGAGCCTGTGGAGAGGAGAAGCCTTCTTGCATGAAAAATGAAACTAGAAAGAATAAAAAGAATTTTAAAACAGCTCAGAAGTCAACATTGGGGGAAAGCTTATGCTTCTCCAAAATCGCTGTAAATGCACAAACTGCAGCTGCAGCTATATATGCAGCTATACTTCATGTTTTGAAGGCAGCCATGTGCAGAAAATTGCCAATAATATACAAAAAGTTTCCCATCAGTTTCCTGTGTTGCACACTGAAGCAAAAGTCCACTTCCTGTTATTTTTTTTAAACTATCACAAAGTAAGATGATTCGTGCTTCCCAGCTTTTCACCGCAGCTCCAAACAAGCAGAGCAAGCAGATGAAGAGGGCACAACTACAGAAGAATAAAAGGAGAAACTCACCTTTTCCACACACAACGTGGGCCCTTCTCTTCTTCTGCAACCGTGCAGCTCCTGGTCCCAGACACCTCCGGCTCTTTTTTAGATTCCACAATCCCAGGGTGCACAACCTGGCTCCTCTGACGCTCTCCCCCGGCAGACTGATAGCAGCTTACTTGTGAGAAACTCTCTCTTTCTCTGTCCCTTCCTCCACGGTGAAGAACAGATGAGGATTGGAGGGGATGAAGGAGATAAGGGATGAAGGGATAAAGCTCAAAGATGGAAATAGAGAGGGAAGGAGAGGGAGAGAGAAATTTAGAGGGAGCATGGTGAGAGATGGTAAACCGATTGGAGGAAGAAAATGGGGTCATGAGGTCAAAAGACAAGATCAGGTGACGAAATAAAAAGTAGAGAAAGGGAACAGGTGGAGGTGAAATGTGAGAATATAAGCGAGGAGAAAAGAATTGTGGAGGTTTGCAAAGAAATGACACCTGTCGCACCGGAAAATGACACCTGTGAGAGAAGGAAACTGACACATCAGCCATGCACCTACCTAAATATGAAACAATATGCTGTTGTTTTATGCTTTGCTTTGAATGCGTTCCGGGTGCAATGACAGCAAACTAAGAGCCAGAGCAAAGTAAAAATGGGCCTCATTACATCATCTTTGAATTGTTTAAAGGAAGCACGATGAATCATTTGCAATTTCTGATTCATAAATATGAGACATTATTTTTTCTATTTCTTTGGTTCCTTTGATTTTTTTTTAGGTCCCCAGTGTCCTGTGACAACAGAGAGGTGACATTGTATTCTGATTTCTGGCATTGCAGTGCATGTTTACTCTCAGGATGCAGGAGCGAGCATGGATAGTCTGGGCCAGAGGTGGACATGGGTGAATTGGTTTGTCAGAGCTAATGAGCTGAGCCATGTTAATCAGGGTCTAATAGGATATCCGGGGATGGGCAATCTCGTTAGGGAATTAGAGCAGGTCAGGCTGAATGTGCGTCACGCCTGACACACAGAGAAGGCAGGTACGACAAGTGGCTCAAGAGTCAAACGCAGAGTTTCGCCCTTTAAAAATGTTCGACCAAAAAAAACGGACCGTATCATCTGCACTTTTGAAATAATTGGTATTGGAAATGGTCAAACGCAGGAGAGGCAGACAGTGAAGCAGGACAGGAGGGAGGTTTTTGGGTCGATCCATGACAGGATGTAGAGCAGGTATTGGCCTCCAATGAGAGATGATCTCGTTCGGTCCGCCCCACACCTTGACATCCTGTAATCTGACTTGTGGGGAGATGTTCCTATTTTCTTCTAAGAAAGGAGGGTGGTTCGGGACCCCACATGGATAATAATCTATGTGATGTTACCTACATGGGGAGGTCAGAGGTCAGGATCAGCTACACAGTGACATCCTGGAGCTGGTAGAGATCCTGTTTCTTTCTCAATGACACAAGTATACAGTATGATCTAATGCAGCCTGCTGATCTGGCAACAGTTTACCTATTGTGATACAATCCGATCACGGTTGTTTTGTGGTTCGTATCCCATCATCTACTGGCTTCCCCTCTGTTCACCAGTTGATTCTGAAAGGAGTTACGAAATCTCGGAGAACAAAGCGACACAAAGCAGGGTTCAGTTCACAATGTCCTAAAGGTTCAATGAGACACACGAGAATATATACATTTTCTAACAATCGCTCCATTCACTTCGATGATGTGAGAGTAGATAGATAAGAAAGAGGCTCCATAGAGTATGAGGTTTGGTTTAAGGTAGGTTGACGCAGATAAATCCTCAGGAAGGAAAACAGGATAACAATTTATGATGCCAAATTAAAACATGATTTTTTTGAATGGAATGTAACGTATTCACAACACCAGGCTTGCTAACAGCATCTCTACTGACTCCATGCATGTTTTAAATTATGAATACCAACTTCTGCCTTCTAACAGGCGATTTAGAGTCCCTTCGTTTATGTACAACAGGCTCAAGAACTCTTTTAAACATCAGTCTATCCTGTTGCTAAACCCAAATCAATCTGCTGCCAATTAAGATCTGGATCCGAGGATATCATGAAACATATTTTTTTTTTTGTCATGGCTGTTGATGTGTCTTCATATTTGTACTATATGTGCAATTGTTGTCTAACTCTCGCAAAATATATTTCAGTGTAAACTGACAATAAAGTTGTATCGTATCACTGATACCATAAATATTTGACATCAAACATAAGTTAGTGAAATCAACTAGTAGTTTTTCATTAACTTAATATATCAGTTTTATTCATTTCAAGTTAAAGGTATAATATGTAACATTCCCGCATTAAAACCATCTGAAAACAACTTATTTTATATATATATATATTTTGCTGGATTGTGTACTTTGTAAGGTTCAAACCCAGAGAAATCTGTAATTGTATTGAAGGTAATGGTCCATTACATTTGGTCGTCTGTTGATCATAAAACATTTAACCCCTCTACTTGCTCTAATAATCTGTAAAAAACAGGAAACACTGGATGATGAGTCAGAGAGGAATTTCTAAATCATACATTGTCACAGAATCTTACTCAGTAACAGTAATACAGTATGTGTTCTGCCACACACCCTCATTAATAGCATGCCAATATCCAGTAGTGATATACAAATAAAAGTAACCATTATTTAGAGCCATTATTTAGGGTCCATTGTGGTGGCTGTGGCTCAGTGGTAGAGTGGTAGCCTGCCAATTGGAAGGTTGGTGGTTCAGTCCCATGCTGAAGTGTCCTTGGGCAAGACACTGAACCCCGAGTTGCCCCCGATGCTGCGCATTGGAGTGTAAATTTGCGTGAGTGTTTATCTGATGAGAAGGTGGCACCTTGTACAGCATCCTCAGCCACAGTGTGTGAATGGTTCCTGTACTATGGTAAAGCGCTTTGAGTAGTCGTTAAGACTAGAAAAGCACTATATAAAAACAGTACATTTACTATTCTCTATTTTAGCTCTGTTTTTGGTCTCCACCAACTCCTTTATGAAATATCTGTCTCTTCAGTATAGTATAGTATAGTATCAGTATCTGACTTTGTCCGTCTGTTGTTAGGTGCTAAGCAGGTAGTGTACAGTAACATTCATGAGAGATTATTTTGCTGCCTGATGCTTCTGGAAACAGGGTTGATGAGAGAAAGTGAACCAAAATATTAAGCTGGGTCAGACGACCAAAACCAAGAGCTGAATGACACCAAAATGCTGGGTAAAGTAATTCTTGGTGGGTTCACCAATACGAGCATGGGCTTTGAGTTTCCAACATGTTCTGTGGTCTTAAACCAGGGATCTTCAACAGGGGGTCCGGGGCCCTGGGGTGTCCTCAGAGTCCTTGAAGGGGGGCCTTAAAAATTATTGTTAATTTTTGAAAGTTTTTTCAAGAATTAAAAAGTCTTAACATGAATCCAATATATTTTTAGCAAATATAAATCCCCACTGCTTACTGGCCTATAGGTAATGTAGTCAATAAGGCCATCTACAGATACAGTTCATCCTAAGGATTCACTGTGTGTATGTGTAACATTAAAACATGATTTATAAAATCATGGCAACAATTATTAGGCTATTTTAATACCTTAGTATTCCATGCAAAAAAAATATGTATAATAGCTTTAGGTCGCCCTACAAGTTATTGTAAGCCCAGTTTAATATGCAACTTCATTTTATACAATATATGTAGTAGGGGGTCCGTGCTCTGTCTCTGTTTCAGGGTCCTTGGCTTAAAAAATGTTGAAGACCCCTGATATAAACGATAGCACAGACACATCACTTACATATGCAGAGGTAGAGGTTTTATTTCCTGCTTTGGGTCACAAGTTGGCGAAGAGCTAATTGTTTTGTTAAAATACAACTGAACTTTACGCCAGGTTAGAAACCTCAGGGTTAATGACATTTGCTGAACAAGTTATCGACAAGATCAGGCGATACGAAGGAGTTCTGTGGCAATGCTGGTCAGAAAATTAAAACCTCAAACATGGTCTTCAGCCAACATTCTCACTTTCAAGAAGAACATTTCATCTTAATCTCTAGTTGACAGCAAAAAAAGAAAACACGAAATAACTTGGAAAATGTGAACCTCTCTTCTCAGGTAATGTAGCCTATAGTTACTACACTGCAGCTCTAAACCACAGGTCTCATCCTCATTGGCTGAATATCCTGCTAATCCAGCAACATCATCATCATGCTGAGATCGTCGGTGGTGTTTGATGGCCTAATCTAATGGGGACTTTTTAGATTAAGCCTCACCTCGCATCATGTCTATTTTTAGTAATTAATGCACCAGGTTTTGAGATCATGCCTGCTGACATCATGCAGCCACATCACTACTACACAGCTCTGGTTGGCTGCGTGGTTCTTCCATTAGTCAGATGTGCACAGGTTTAATGAATGAAGGCTTTTGTGAATCATGTGTTCCGTCAAAGTTTCCTCAAACAAGGCACTGAAGTCCAACCCGCTTCTGAATGTCTGCTGACTTATTTCTTACAACATTATTCTGTTTCTAGCAGTTATCAAAGCACAGTTTTCACATTAAAGTCAAATCAGTACATACTGGAAAGTATTTCATATATGATTGTGTCTCACATCTATTTAATTCAGGAAAGGCTCTTTAAATAGCCAATATCAATGGGAGGAATGATTGCAGCATGCAGAACTTTGAATGTATAATGTTGGATTCAAGACAGACATGACAAATTTTGAACTCTTAAAGTGGTTATTTCTTTTGCATAAATGCAAATTCTGACTGGTTTTGAATGTAAATCATAAACACACCTTTTAGAAATCTTTAAATAATGGTGTACATATTTTGCATTCTACAAGATTGTAAAAAAATTGTTAATCTAATTTCAGAGAAGGGATATTTACTGGAAACTATAACTGAATGATTTCAGCACTATGTAGAAGTTTGAAAAGACAAACGTTAAATCTGTCTTTACTTCTCATTGGTTGCTTGATGTGACATTAGCACACAGAGTTTGTAAAGAGCCTGTGTGTTCCTCCATTCCAGTGGTGTAGTCTAGTTTTTTGTAGTGGGTAAATTTATGAACGCAAGTGTGAAAGTTCTCTCACAAAACAATCATTGTTACGTTATTCCTTACGTTTTTGTAAGTGGGTATATGGAAATCCTTGACCTTTCCTAGTGGGTATACTCCGTATACCTGCGAACGTGATACTATACCAAACAACAGACTGCACTACTGCTCTATTCCCTCTCTCTCTCTCTCTCTCACTAAGTGTCAGCCTGTAATCTGGGCTAATGACCTGTGACACAAGAGGGATGGCTGACGTCCTGATAACTCCCTGTAGTAACAAGCTCAGGAGGGAAAAACGAGTACAAACCGTGTGGCACAACAAACAGCGCTCCACCTTTGGCTTCTTCTACAAGAAAGGAAGTGGATGAGATGACATGGAAGACGATGGAGAGATGAAACCTCAGAGGAAGATTTGAGACTTGTTTCTTTAATAGGTCAAGTGCAAAGAAAACATTTTGTCAGGCGGAATTATTCTGTGAGAAAAAAACTAGAATGAAAAAAGCTAGAGGTGAGAAGTTAAAGTATTGTTTCATGTTCATGTTCATGTTCCTTTCATGGTTTTTCTCTGTTGTTCTACTTGTTTACTTGTTTAGTTTTGCACTGCTGCTTTGTATTTTATGTACACCCAACAAATGCATTTCTTTCTATGAATAATAAAGTTGAATTTGAAACTGAAACTTTCTCATATAAAATGTAGCAGGAGGTGTAACTTGTCCCTCCAACTAATTCCCAAGTTTTTAGAACAACTAATATCAAGTTTTCCTAACAACTATGCTAAGTCTTTACAACTAATTGCAAAGTTTTTATAGCAACTAATATAAACTGGCAACTTGCAATTATAATAGTCAGAACAATGAAAAATTTTGTTTTTGTTAACACAACATGAAATAACATGCATGCTGACAAAAAATGGAAAAGCATCAAACGCTTCATTTCCTGCATTCTGGTGATTCTTTCTGCAACAACTGGTGCCTTTTCTGCATGCAAATGTCTTTATTCATGTACATATTATTATCATTAATTAATTAATCTGCTGTATTGTTCAAAACTTTCTGCAGATTCAAAACCTTACACCTGTTCGGGATGTTTTTTTAAAGGAATTATGCACATCAAACACATTTTTGTTTTTGCTTGCTACAGTATTTAAATTCTTTGACTTCATTACCCCGGCCAGTTTTGATTATTTGGGGGGTTGTACTCCCCCCCCCACCATCCCCGTAAATAACGCCTATGCCTCTGATGCATTTATCATAAAAAAAACCCAATCTACTTTAGTTCCACCTAAAGGCAGCTGCTGGTTGACTGGAGGTCTCTTGTGTTAGCAGTGTCACCTGCTGGCCAACAACAACAACAACAAGGATGAGAGAACAGACAACCCCTAACCCTAACCCCTAACCCATCACAGACAACAAACCATCATATCAGGTTTCATGAAGATTAGTTGTTTTATTAATTTATTAAATTGAGTCACACACAGTTGGTTTACATCTTTTTGTATCAATATCAATGTTTTTCAGAGAAAAACATCTGGCTCTTTAGCCACTGCTGCAGCTGGAGACTGAATCAAAAACTTAAAACCAAAACAACGAGCTTAAAGACGCTAAAACACTCGAAGATTCTCTGTGGGTTTGCCGCTATGAGCTATCTTTCACACTGCATGTTCATCTGACTCACTGTGATTAGAGCAGCTTCAAAATACTTCATATAGTGTAAAGAAAACTGGGACAACTAGGTGTGACAATTAAGATACAAAACAATTATCTTTATTATTTATTTACAAGATTCACAGGACACATTTCTGCATAATTTCAAATATTTGATTCATGTGGCATTGAAAAAGACTAAAATCAATTGAGCAACTAAAAGAGTATGACATCTAAAAGTGCATCAAATTCAAATTGGTCTGAAGTAAACGCATAACATATCACATTCTCACGGACAACTGACATCCTGACGCTGTACAGTTAATATAAATCTATTATCTATCATTACTAAAAAGCTAATTCCACAAGTTAAAAAAAAAATCAATTACAACATTAATAGTTATCTTGAATCCCTGATTTATAAAACAAACATGACACATTATTTAGGTTATATAAGGCACACATACACATGTAACCCCACAGTCCACCCAGTCTCCTGCTTTGCACACTTTACTTTCTTTACAGTTATACAATCTCTTACAGGTGATTCATTATTGTTACAATCTGATACGTCTGATGCTTGATGAAGGATCATTTCAGCATTTTTTTGGGGCTTATATCAACAAAAACAGATATTGGTAGTATTATTTTTCAGCACTGATTTTTCAGCTTCCACCTTCTCCTTAACATGGAAATGTAAAGACAGAAACAATTTCCCTGCTGCTTGTGTTGTCTCCAAAATACACTCTAGTTATAATGGACAAGTGTCAATCATAACTGGACTTTGTTACTTGATATGATTTGAGGTTGTACAATTTAAATATCTTTTTGTTAACTCTTGTGTTTATTATATTTCTAAAGAACTAAAAAGTAATAGTCCCATAATAAAGATGATTTGAATATATATGTATTTATATATTCATAATGCAATCATTGACATAGTAAAGAAGAAATATGTAAAGGTTGAAACTGTATGAAGAAGTCTGAAACGTACAGTACATGCTGCAGAGCTACCTTTAATTTTATTCCTACTACCATAAATCCATTTTAATAACACTTTTAACCATATTTGTGTCCGGTGTTCTGCACAGAGCGGACCCATGCTTTTGTTACAAATGAGACAAGTAGAAAGTCCAAAACACCTTCTGTTCATTTCAGGCAAAATAAAAACAATATTTCCTGTTTATCCGGTAAAACATACGGAAGCCCCTGAAAGGCAAGGTAAAAAAGAATTTGCGGGCAATGTTGGCCAAAACCTTACAAAGTTTATCTCCTAGGTACAACATAATATCTGCTACGTAGAAGTTAACATTTCCCAAATAGGAGATACAGGTTAGGTTAGGCTATGAAAATGAATGGGTTCTTCCTTGGCCCATGCTGCACCCTTCCACCAAGTTTCAAGAAAATTAGGCAAGTAGTTATTCTGTAATCCTGCTGACAGACGTGGACTTACACCAAACTACTTACAGGTAAGCTTGTTTTCGATCAGAGCAGTGCTGATGTCTCAGTGTGGCATGGCGGTGCTGGCGCCAGCACCCATCTCTTTCTCACAAATAAAGTGCCTGTACATGCTGCAGGGGGCGTCGTACCAGCTCCGAATCGCCACTCGCTCCAGTACAAGGGTTTTCACAATGTAGCCACAGTCCTCGTCGATGTGGTTGTTGGGCTCGCCGACCTCCCAAAAACTACAGTTAGTAGAGAGAAACAATCAAACGGAGTTTAGTTTATGTAAACTATAAAATGATTGTGAATTTGTCTATGGTAAAGACTGGGGGTAAGACTGGATAATCACTGACTTCTTCAAATCCCTTTTTCGAACGGGTCTACGGTTATTGGAATTTTGTTTTTTGTTTTTTTGTGATTCTTTTATACATATCTTTTTTTTCTTGAAATGGTTCAAAATAAAGATTTCATCCATTTATTTATTAAAGCAAGAGAAATATCACTTTGGTCAACAATATGTTTAAGTCATCAATAAACTATACTACTAAAAGTACTTCAATACTGAAATAATGTTGATATCAGATCATTAAGCAGAAAATCAGTCTGGAGATGAACATAAAAGTTGCATAAAAAGTGATTAAGGGGTTCAAGGATAAAGGTTAACTATTACAACACATGTGAAATCACCCAGAAATCATCTGAGCAGAGCCGAGCCAAAACAACATGAGGATAATAATCTCAGCAGGAAAAGAGGAAGGGAAGGAATGTAGGGGGCAAAAGAGGAATGTCAAAAAGTTAGTCATTTTTCAAAAAGAGGAAGAGAAATCAGATGATTATTAGAAAATCTGCTGAGCACAAGGTAGGAAAGGAACAAAAACATACTGAGGACAAAACATTAAGACCAGCCAAAGGTAAACAAGACGTATCTTTCCACAGTTCCTTCAGGCGCTGATGCTTTTGTTTTTTTTACCAGATGTCAGAGGTTAGGGTCACCTGGAGCGCAGCGCTCTGCAGCAGTTTAACAGCAGTTACATAACGCTGCTCAGAGCTGCTGTATGCAGCAAGAGCAGGCCAATATGATCCCGCCAGCTGTTTCCTCACATCTGGAACATCTAGAACTCTGTCCTTATCATTGTTTTTCTACTTAGCCACTGTTCATTTAAATTTAAATAAGCACAAAAGATTAATGTTACTACAACAAACGTTTGATTGACCTGTCTGGATTGTATTGTTTTTTTAATGTGTATCATCTTGTACGTTTTATGCAAAGCATTTTGTGATTTGTATCTGAGAAAAGCGCTCTAAAAATAAATTGTACTTACTTACTTTACTTTACTTACTTACTAAGATTCATGTTGATACAATTGTAAAGTAGAAGGGCACTCAGATGCAGACATCGGCCAAGGCCTTACAGTATTTCGCAATGTTAAAGAAAGTGAAAAATAATTTGTGTATTTGCTATGAAAATTAATGGGTTCTTCCTTGGCCCATGCTGCACCCTTCCACCAAGTTTCAAGAAAATTAGGCAAGTAGTTATTCCGTCATCCTGCTGACAGACAGACAGACAGACAGACAGACAGACAGAAAAAAAAGCGAACCATAACATAACCTCGTCAAAATAAATAAAAATTCAATATGCAATTTTCCAGGGCCACAGGTAATGTGTCTTCAAGTAGCTTTTTGTCCAACCAACAGTCCAAAACCCCTAAATATTCAGTTTACAATGAATATACCAGAGAAAAGCAAGATGACAGTCATTGAGAGAGGGGAGGATGTGCTATGGTTTAAATTTAGGGATACAGTGCACATTTCCAGACAGTTTATCCTGGAAAATATTCATAGTGTTGCTCTCGGGTGTTCACATGAAAAGTGACCGAAATGATAAGAAGAATGATAAAAAAAGTTGAGAGAGAAGTTTAAACTCCTTTCTCTACACAATCACAGTGAAGAAATTTGCATGAAGTAGTAGAGTATACTGGCCCCTTGACAATGGCATCCCTCGAGCCATGCTACTAGTGTGGCTTAAAATAAGGATCACCTTCTAAAGATGTATACTTTGCCAGGGAATCCAGGAACCATTTTTTTGGGGTCCAGGAACTTCACTTCCTTTTTTGGGTTCCTTCCGGACGAAAATCTTATGCACCCCACGGATGACATTCCAGTGAAACAGGAAGTATTGGTTTGAAGTTTGCACTTAACAATCTTTATTTGCCTCGTCTACTTCCCCTTTTTTTCCCCCCTCTTTTTTTCTCTGCTGGCTGCATCTTCCCTGTGGCCACATCACTTTTTATTTGGCTAACAACCGTCACTGTGCAGCTTGCAGGCCAAAACCTGTGCCAAAGTCTGTAGGTATGCGAGAGGTCAATGTTCAACGGAGGTCCAATGGTCAGTCAATCTGTGTTTGTCCAAGTATGTGTCTGGCGCTAGAAGACTCAACCTGCAGAAATGTACTGTTTATCATATTGAAGCTCTTTTCTGAGTCTCCATATTTTGCAAGGATACATTACATGTTCTGTCTAGTCTTTTTTAATATCTGGTCAAGTTCTTCATTTTAAATAATGAGTGGGAAACTTTTGTTTATTGTAAACTTATGTATGTTTTGCAGCCCTTATTGACTTTTGGGTATTGTTTTCACGTCTTCTCCTTATGTTTATCTTGTAAATATTTGCATACCTTTTTTAGTAATTTTTCATTCTAGGAGACGCAAATATAAGTTGTGCTATGTTGCTGTATATGTGGTTGGCAATGGGCGGTGATGGCATGTGGCTATGAGTCTGTCATCAGGATTGGGAAAGGAACTTGCCAGTCTCCTGTTGATTTTGCTAGCCTGGGCTAGCTAGCCAGTTGGCTCAAGTTTTTGGTGTAAACATCAAACACTGAGGTAAAAGGTCGAGAAGATGAGCTCAAGCTAGCAAGATGATCTCTAAGGACATCCCATGACTATGAGTCACTCATCGGGATAGGGAAATCAACTCACCAGCTTCCTGCTGACTCTGCTAGCCTGAGTAAGTTTTCAAAAGTAAACATCAGAGTAAACACAGAGGAAAAGGTGAAGATGGGGGGAAAAGACAGTCTCAGAAGAAGAAGTGTACTTACCCTCCGACCAGCGGGGTGCCATCCACCCATTTCCACTGATCCTCTGTGTGCTCGTCAGTGATCCCAAACCAAAAGGCGTTCCAGTGGCCTCTGGGAAGAAGATCCCACAGAAACGTCTGAGAGAAAACACACACACACACACACACACACACACACACACACACACACACACACACACACACACACAAAGGAAATGTTGAAGTATATATAAGGCTCACGCTTCACTGATGGTTTTTGTGCAGCACAGAGACAGCTCAATGCCTGACCTTTGAATAAATGTCAGATATAATGCTCATTTTCAGGTTCATACTTGTACTTTGGGTTTCTGCTCCAACATGTTAATATGGTTTAAACAACATATTTCTGAAGCGGCTGAGAGCCACAGACAGGGTAGGGAGGTACGAACAGATTGTTGGATTTTGTGTTTTCATTGGGTTTGTAGATGTAAGACATGTCCAGACAACACCAGCCTTTAACAGTTAACGTTCAATGCCATTTGTGGTTTATCCTTAGTCTGGCTATCACCAGACTAAGGTCAATCTTTTAAGATTGAATATTAGTCTGGGGAATTTTATTTATCGTATCAAATCATAACTAGAGTTATCTCAGGACACTTTACAGATAGAGTAGGTTTAGACCACACTCTATAATTTAAAAAGGATAGATAAATGTACAGGTTTCCAGCCTGAGCTGCAGGGCGAAATCAAATCCCCGGCAGATCAGGCTGGGTTTACCCAGTCTAGTTTATCCTGTCAGTAACAAATTTCTTTGAGTAATAAAATGTGTTTATTCACAATCAATCAACTTTTAAGTTTGGTAATAAGTAAATAAAGTGAGTGAAGTAACCTTCCCTGATACCGTTGCAAAAAAAACTGTGTTGCTGAGCTCAGTAGAAAATTAAGATGCTCTGCCTGATAAAAGACTTTTGTTCTGTAGAAATCAAAATAAACTCCAACGGACACAAAATCTAATGGCGTTCCACACAACATAATGGCAGCATTGTGATAGTCATGTTGCAACCATGCAGCTGTACCTGCTCCTCTGCCGTGTGGATGATGGCCAGGTGAGCTCCTTGGCTCTGGCAGTACGACTGGCTCTCGGGCCAATCCCTTGTGTTTCTTGAGATGAAGTAACAGCTGTTGTTGAAGAGATACCAGTCCACGGGGCACACGATAGGGGCCTTCGTCATAGGTTTGATCACAGTGGGAGCTGATGGCACGCAGAAAGAGAGATTAGGCAAATGGGAAGCAGAGCAGTAACATCTCAAATGCACACTTTACTCTCAAACAGTAATAGTAGCTCTACCTCAAAAGACCCAAATACAAATATGGAGCCGTTTACCTTTTGTGGTCATCTTGGTAGCCAGTTTGGCCAGCAGCTCGTCCTTCTCTTGCTGAAGCTGTTTTTTCTCCTGCTGCAGTTTGCTAATGGTGGCGGTCAGATCTGACATGTTTACGTCCTGCCGCTGCATCTCAGACGTCCCTTCAACATTGCTCTGAGTTTTGTTCTTATCTGTGAACATAAGAAGCAACGGTCCACTAAATGAAAAGATATAGTTAACTTTAATAATTAACTTGAAAATGATTTAAGGGACTGTTCGTTTTTTATTTAAGGGGCTACTGGAGGAGTTTTGGGATCTTTAGTTAAAATAGACTTGACCCTCCCTTTGCCAGCAAAAAATGTTTTTATGACCCTCCAAAATGATTGGGAAAAGAGGCATGACCCTCCCCAACAATTTATTGATGCCTTCTGTACTGGTTTTCTCCTGGCAAAGATGTACAGATAGCCACTGTTTCTTTACAACCATGACATACATGACTTAACCTTGCGTTCTCATCTTACACATCACACTACACCAAGATGGTGGCCATTTCAGTCGATTTACTCACTATAAGTCAAAAATGACACAGCTGCTGCTAATGCTGCTGCAGCAGAACATTGCTAAGCATTCGTGTGTGTACTCCTGAATGCTTTGTAGTTGTGGAAATATGAGGCTACACAGACTTAATCATACACCTGTATAACATTTGCAACCTGAGAGATGAGAAATAAATTAATGATGGATAATAATCAAAGCAAGGTGAACTTTGTAAATCAAATGTGTTCTCATGCAGGACAGGATGGAACAAAACTGCAAAAAGAATAAAAAAGATCTATAATAATGCACTCACTGTTCATCATCACATCATTTGCACTGAATTACACGTTTCACTGAAAAGAGTTGCATTTCTTAGATAATGAAATTTATTGTCAAATCATGATAATTATCTAAATAAACAAAAGTATAATTTTATTTCTTTATTTCATATCATCAAACCTAAGGGCTCTATTTTAACAATCTGAAACGCAAGTATCAAACGGCAAACGCAAGTAGCTTTGTGGGCGGATCTCGGGCGCTGTTGCCATTATACCGGCGGGATAAATGACTCTTGCGCCCAACGCAAATCTAAAATGGGTTGGTCTGAAGTAGCTACATTAATCATAGGTGTGGTTTGGGCGTAACGTGCAATAAACCAATCAGAGCGTTAGCTCACATTCCCTTTAAAAGCAGGCGCGCTTGTTCCATGGCGGATTGCTATTATAATGCCGGATTTGCCAGGTGCATGCACTTAATACATCCATGGGCGCACGCCAGGAGCGGTTCACAGCCAAGGAGACCAACGTTTGCTATTGATTTTTCTTTTTCAAAAACATACTTTCCGATGTTTTGGGCTCACTCTCACTGAATCACGAGGTTATGAATGCATGGTGATATTTTAGCAATGTAGTCTTTACCTCACTATAGACAATGCAGCTCTTCTGTCTCTCCTCTCCCGTGCTGCTGCTGGGGCATTTGGGTTAAGTGGCATCAGCACGTGCAGTCCAACATCACATCTCCTTAAGTCCTCTAATATTTCCTCATTTATGTCATCAACACATCCATGATTCATGGAAATTTGTTAAACACGGTCATAGTTTTCCTTGTATTTATGTATGGTTTGCAAAAATGGGAACTGCTGGGTGCATGAGATGAGAGAAGCAAAGTAAAGTGTGCGTTGTGCACACTTTACATTATGGCCAAGCATGCGCCCTTAAAATAGCATCTGAATAACACTGACTTTAGACCAGGTTTTTCATGGTCTGTGGCAGAATTGTTTTCTGAAACTGCAAAATAGCACTAGGAACATTTGCGCCGGAACATGCCACCTCTTTTTGCTGAACTGCCCCCGGGAGTGCAAGTTAATTCCCTAATTTGAGTCTGTGGAGGGAAAAGTCCACTGTGCGTCGGGTGCAAAATAGGAATGATACATGTGTCGGTGTACAAAGTCAATTGCGCTGGGTACAAGATAGGGCCCTAAGTGTGTTTATGCATTTACAGCCTATTTATCACATTTAAAACACTTCAAATCTTCACTTTAATCTAATGACTTTGCCTCTGTCGTCTCACTTTGGCTCAGCTGGCAGAAGTTCAGCTAACGAGCTCATTAAAAGCAGCTTGTCAGCCTTCTCACTGTGTGGATGTTTCAACATAAGCACAAACACTGTACCGAATATGTATAAAATTTGGTATACTATTGGGAAACGTGCCTGAAAATTCAGTGTTGCAAAGCTTAGACCACTGGATCCTCTTTTTTTCTGACCTAAAATTGTTCATTCAGCAATTTTTTTTATTCACTGTCACAGTTTTGGCAGCGTGCACTGATGATGAGGCAGTTGGTGGTATTTATTATTTAACATCTTCCTGTTAAGTCTCACAAAATGTTCGCTTGTGCCTCTAGATGATCAACATTGAACAACTGACTGTTTAGACATTGCATTTGGGAGACACATGATGTACACACAAATGTAACAGCAGAATAGAACAAAATACAGGATGTATACATAATTTAACTTAAAAAAATGACTTTTAGGCCAAATGTTTAGTGGATTCAAATGAAAAACACAACATCACCTCATTTGCTCTAAAAACAAACACAATACACACATTCTTACAAGCTACATGTGGTCTGACTACTTTAACATACAGTATAAATGAATGTAGAATTTGTTTTCTATCTCATTTGATAGTGTCTGTACTCACAGTGTGCGGTGACAGCTATAATTGAGATCAACAGGATGGCACACAACGTAGCCAGGCAGAAGGTGACAAGGCGGTAGGGGCCTGGGCCGCTTGGCCTGGGGATCATCATGACTGGAGATACTGGGTGAGCTGGAGGTGGCAAGGGGGAAAAGGTTGTTAAGATGAAGATAACAAACCAGTATTGATATGTTTAATGCTAAATAACCACAATATGTTGTCATTAAGTACTTTGTAAATTTTGAACACATTCTTTCCCCTTATACAACACAAAACACAGTTGCTCAATTTTTACAGTTACAGTCCTCATACCATCACTAATGGGGCGCCACAGGGGTCTATTCTCAGCCCATTATTATTTACATTATATGCACATAACATATGGATATACATCCTAATGAATACTTCAATGTCTATTTCTATGCAGATAATACAATGTATATACCTTGGACTCCTCCCCAACCCAGGCTCTAACTCATCTTTACTCTGCCTTGAATTATTTTTCTGTTGATGGACTAATCGATTAGTCAACTATTCGCTGCAGCTCTATGCTGAAGTATATCATATTATATCATATTATATTACACAAACACTTAGCAATCTGGCTAAATAGCACATTGTCTATTCAAACATTTAAAATTAAATGAGGCTTTCTGTATAGAATTAAAAGATGTTTGTCTATCCAGGTAATTCGATTGAGAACAAATTCTCATTTGCAACGACGACCTGTCACATTCACACAGTTACACATTCATACCTGGAAGCTGCCCAGTACAACCATAGTCTGATCTGCTGGCCACTGAGCAGCTCCACTGGAGCAGTTGGGGTTAAGGACTTTGCTCAAGGGCATCACAGTGGTGGTAATGAGGGAGGGACAAGCGCTGCTCTTTCACTTTCCCCACCCAGATTTTATCGGTCTGGTGATTGAACTGGTGACCTCCCAGTCCCAAGCTCACTTCTTTAACCTTTAGGCAAATTATGTCAAATGATTCATCCTCCAGGGACCATGAATGTAAGGATTCTGTGACATCTTGTAGCCTAAACCACCATATTTTAAGCCTGTCAATCTTGATTCATTCTATTATTTCATGGTTGTTTTGGTTTTACTGTATGTTGTCAATTTTTAAAAGTGCTCTATAAGAACAATTAGTTGATTAATTCATCAACAGAATAAAATAAACGGTTGATAATGAATTAGCAAATCTAAAAAAACAATTCACAGTTCAGCTTCTAAATTGTGAGGATTTGCAGCTTTTCTCTGTAGTAAACAGGACCTTTCTGCGTTTGTTTTACAATGTCATGAAGGGCTTTAGGACTTAATTTTCTGCCATTCAATAGAGTAAACACTTAATTGATAAATAGAGAAAATAATCTTCAGATTAATTGATAATAAAAAACTATAATTATTAGCAGCCATAATATTTGGCAAGTAGCCTAATAAAAAACAAATATGTATTATATTCTACTACACGATCCAAACAGTGTAGAACAGGAGCATTACAGGGATACAAAATGTCTGTACATTTTGTACAATATATTTCACTGCGTTTTGATTTGTAAAGTGATTATTTTTCAGATTGTGTCTTTAGTGCCAACAAGCATGAAAAGTCAATAAGAGACTAAAAGAACATGAAATCAAATATTAAGTTACAATGAGACTCTAAAAAGCAAGTGCTTTTAATTATTCAAAGAAAATGCAGCAGTTGGATCAAAGACTTGAAGTTGTATTGTTTGGTGAGTCCTTACCACTGAGTCCCACATCTGGCCTGCGGTTCAGATCGTCATATGCAACCTCATCGTCTATCAGTTTGGAGTACATCCCCTCACCGGCGAGGGAGCTCCCATTGGTCGACATTACAGCAATGTTAGAAAAATAAAGTATTGAAATTAAACGTTTAAAAGTTTCAGTGTAGAGTGAAAGCGAGAAACAAACTCCCAGTCGAGCTCTGACTCAGTGCCCTGAGCGGCTCCCCCTGTATCAACTGTTTATATTCTCCCTGGTTTAAACACACTGGAGTCAAGCACCACGGAACAAGTCAAATGCATTTCCATTATATGTTTCAAAATAAAAGCCCTAATAATGCACATGTGCTGCACAGGTTTAGTTCACTACAGTACAAGTAGTAAAACCACAGTAAAAGTAAAAATCTTTCATTTAAAGTCCTGCATTCATAAGTAAAAGTACAGAAGTATTAACAACACAATGTTCAAATATTAAAAGTAAGAGTAGGCTACTCATTTTACAGGTAAAAATGCATGGCCCCTCTCAGTGTCATATTATTAGCCCATATATTTATATTGGATAAAATACTGGACTAGAAGTAGAAGTACGTGGTGGGGGTGGTGATGGCGCAGAGGATATGACACATGCCTTTGGTGTGGGAGACCTTTGTTGGATTCCCAATGCGATACATCAACCAATGTGTCCCTGAGCAAGACACTTAACCCCTAGTTGCTCCAGAGGCGTGCGACCTCTGACATATATAGCAATTGTAAGTCACTTTGGATAAAAGTGTCAAAACCTTTGGCTGAAAATGGCACATTTTTCAGAAAATTTAGATCGTGGAACATAGCAGGCCTACTTGGTACTTTCGGGGAATGATTGTAAAAATTTACAAAGACTGTTTACAGCATTTATTATGTGGTTTTGGGACCAAACAGTGGGTTTGCTGTGGACAAAGTGCACATGGCAATATATAAGTAAGAGCAAATTATGTTTAACCATGTATCCAGTTAATTTAAATAGCTCACGTGACTAGATTGTGTGAACAGTAGACTTCATTTAATATTGTATGTGGCATTTTCTTTTGCGTGGTGCAAATGTACCACCAAAGCAAGTTCCTTCTTCTTTTGTAGATTTTTGTAGAGCCACCATCGCTGCGCACCAAGCTTAGTGCTGCACAAGACAATTGAGATTGGTTCTAAGAAATGCAAACCCATAGCATTTTTTTCTCCTATCCCAGAATGCATCAGTGGTGTACCTAAACCTTACTCCACAGCTCTGTGGAAAAAGACTTTGTTTAAAAAAAGGTTGTTTAAAACAATGTATATCATAAAAGAATTGTTTCCATGTTGTTGATTACATCCAAATACAGTTTTTTTTCCCCCCTGAAGAGCATTCCACAAAATTCTCAATTTAGATTTTGATGGGGAAATGAGTTACTGTGCATCACAAGGCAAAATAAACAGTTCCCCTACTATTATTTTATAAAACCAATAGCAAATATAAATATCCACATTCAAACTATATTAACCTACAAACACACTGCAAGTATTCACTGATTTCTATAAAATAAAGACTTTTTTAAAATATGAAACAGCATAAAAGATATGTTATTTTCCACCATTCATTATGAAAGTGAGTATTACCCAATGGCAAAAAAAACAGATAATCTCTACTTGACTTACAATTTGAGGCTATTATTATGAAGGCAAACTTGTATGTTTTCTGTACTTGTGGTGTGCTTGAAGTCATTCTCTTGTGCCACATTAACACATCTCTGCCGTTCTCGGACCTTTATTTACTTTAGAGGATTTATGGAAACATATGTAACACTTCCCAGTATGTGTGTGTCATGTTGTGTTTCTTTCTCTCATGGCTTGTTCAGACACGTTACAGTATCTCCTGGATGAATCAATTTATGATAAACTTATCTGACCTCTTCCCCTGGACTGTGTGGACATGTATGTACTGTGAATGATTGACATCTTCATGAGACTCTTGTTTGCTTAGTTTCACCTGTTAGGACAAAACAATGCAGCATGCAGTAGGCCATAGGTGTATGCAAGATATTCCTGTATACAGCCACATAGAGAGAGGCATTCATATACATATACAATTATGTATAATGTTGCCCTTTTGACTTATTTTAAGAAGTGTCTGTTGGAGCCTACATGTAAAGATGTGTCAAAAGCTTTTGCCATAGGTGTTATACAAATAATTACAACGCACAAAACCTTACATAACCCAAATGAGTGTAAGAGACATGTATCATATAGTTCCTTTCTTCTTTTTTCACTTATGTAAAACATTTCATTTATTTTTTTTTTTTTTTAAATGTTTACTTATCCATGGGGAGGGGGGAGGATGGGAGGGAGGATGGAGGGGTGCGGGATTTTGTTCATAAAAAAGAAAAGAGTGTTTTCCTGTATGCACTCTGTCTGTCTCTTGCACTTAATAAATAAAAGTTATATAAAAAAAAAAGAGACATGTATCATACAGTATACAAAGACTAATTGACATACATAAACAGAGCTTGTGAACACAAATAACATAAAACGTATAAAGACAGTATTTGACTAAACGCTACAGGGGACAGTTTACAATGGGGTGGGGGAGGTTGTCGTGTGTGCATGAATAGCTGTGTCTGTTTGTGTAAGTGTATGAATGATTAGTGTTTTCGTGATTATAGTATGAAATGTTGTGAGTCATATTACTGTGTTATAGATATGAGAGGGAGTGGGTATGAAGTTTTGAGTATGTTGGATTAGGTGAGGTGAGGTGAAAGGGAGAGAAAAAAAAAGGATTGGGGTGGGGGTGGAGCTTGGTAGGAGGGGTATTTGTCTATGGGAATTGAGGAGCAAGGTGAAAGAGCCAGTTATTTCCTCCGACTGCTCCGGCCCCTACTGTGGCCGAGGAGCAAGCTGACCTGGGGGGGCACAGTGCTTCCGAGGGGGAGGATTGGGGCGTTGATGCCAGTACCATCCACACACCCCACCCTCCCAGTGATATGTGTGCCTTCTAACGTCTAGGTGCTTTAAAACAGTCATTCCCAAACTGTGGTCCGTGAAGGTAATGCAGGTGGTCCGTGGAAAAGCAGTAAAATAACAGTTTTTTAACCTTCATTTTACCAGGAAATATTATATATATATATATCCATAAAAATTAAGAATATGTATATTGATATAACATTTTAATTTAAATTAATTTGTCAAGTTATTGTGTGATTACTAAAAAAGGCTAGTGGTGCTCGGCCCTAACCCTAAAATCGCCAAAGGTTTTGAAATTTTTACTATATCCAAGTGTTCTTATTACTGTATAGATTTAATACTCCATTGCTATAGAAATAAGCCTGCTGTTCAAATGAACCTGATTATGCCCTCGGGCACTCGAGTAAATAAATAAATAAACTATGTGGCAGCCGTTGTGTGCAGTAGCCTAAACTTTCTTTTAACAAGCCTGTTGTACTGATGTGATGACCTGTTATAGTTTTAGTGCTAGTAGGCCTATTAAGAGGTGCGGATTAATTCAGTTAGGACTGTGTGTGGACATATTTTATCATGTGTATTATGAGGTGGTCCACGAAAAATTCTTGATTACAAATAGTGGTCCACATCCCAATCCTACTGATTTATCTAGAATGCTTCATTATGTATTGGTGTGGCATGAGCGGTGAGGGTGTATGGCGGGCAATGGTGAGGCATGTTTGATAATGTTAATAGTAGGTGAAATCGCGAAAATTGGGTCTCAGGCAGAGAGGGCCAACGGAGCTATGACTTTAGGAATTTGGAAAGGGATGGCCAAATGGAGAAGGAGTCTTTTGAGTTATTATCAGATGGGCTATTTGATATTTCTAGTGAGATGTGATGCAATAATATTTTTTTCCAGATATGAATTTTGTTCTTTGTATTCCAGTTCATGAGGATGGTTTTCTTGGCGACAGCTAGCGCGACCAGCAAAGTTTTACTGTTAAGATGGTTCAGGTTGATTGTGACTCTGGCACTGTACTCCTATTAAACAATTCTGGGAAAGGATTACAGGGCTCCTTTCCACCTTCCTTGGCTGCTGCATCCCAACTTCCCCATCTCTCTGTCTCCTTGGAGATACCTCCACAATCAACCTGAAGCTTTTAAGTTTCTGATGTTGGTTCCCA
Organism: Perca flavescens; assembly: GCF_004354835.1. NCBI lineage: Eukaryota > Metazoa > Chordata > Actinopteri > Perciformes > Percidae > Perca > Perca flavescens. The sequence continues at coordinate 8,275,699 of NC_041344.1, read as the reverse complement.
TGTTGCTCTTCCTCCATTCAACACCCGGTGAATAAGGCTTGTCACGTCTTGCCTTTTTTCACAAAAAGGCTGCATTGGTTCCCACAAGGGTGTGTTCTGTTCCCTCTGATATTATTATTATACACCAAGAGCTACAGCTATCAGCCCAAGAAGTATTTTATTACATATGCTTTTTACCTAAATTACCTTGTCTCTACTTGCGGATCCAGTGTCAAATGTGACCCTCAGAGCCAACATGTCTGAGACAGTAGAGTTTAACAGCACTGTGGTTCTCACCTGCTTTCCCAAGGGCTCATTCCTCAAATTCTCCTGAACTATCGGCACTGCAGTCGCATGGCTAATGACAACCGACCCGTTATTAAAGAGGTGAGACTCCATGTGTGATTCACATCAGATTTAAATTTGGACTGCATGTAAAATTAAATTGTATTGAACCAATGGCTTTTTTTATCAAATCATTTTCCTAATTAGTATCTAATTAATTCAATCTTTTGTGTTGTTTTTCTATTACTTGTTCCAATAATTTGTCTTGTGCATTTTCCATCATTTTCACTGCAGGAGGCCACATCCAGTGTGCTGACGATCAGAGGTATTGTGAGTTCAGACCTGTTCGGTCTCACTTACTGCACAGCTGCCAAGCACCTGGAGGTGGAAAAGAGCACTCCCTACTGTCATCTGTCAGTACTGCAACGGTAGCAGTTCTTCTTATGATGATAGATAAAAGACCTAAAAGTTCAGATACTTTAATGTAACATGACTCGCATAAAAGCTGAAATTCCTTACCATTCTGTAAACCATATGTGTAAATGTGAATAAATCAACCCAGAATAGCTGACTTATGCACATTGCAACTTAACAAGAACTTCTGTTTACTGACTTCCAGTTGTTGTGTATTCTCACCTTGCTGCAGTGAGTGAAGTGTACTCTGTGAAACACTGATTTTCAGCCTGGCATTAAGATGGTGTTAAATATGTTAGCTCTAAAGCTTTGTTTTTTGTAGTTACGCCTCCCTGTTTCTGGATGGGGTTTATAATTAGTTGACTTTGTACACTGTTTGTATTGTTATTACAAATGATTAGGAATTCAAGTTTAAAAAAGGCTGTGAATTGCAAGAAAGCTTAATTTGTGAAATAGATGAAACAAATTTAATTGAAATGCAAAGAAAATAACAGATTTCAGTGTGCTGTGTTTATTTCAATGAGCTGCTCTCTCCTCTCTCTTTTCTTTTGTTTCCTTTTATGTGCATCCAGTCCCAGAAATGCTTGTTACTAACCTAGTTCTGGGGAGTTTACTCCCTGGAGTCCTTATGTTTCTTCTTCGCCCAGAAAATCGCCTTGGATTAGGGTGACACCAAGATCTGGGTCTTGGGTGCAGCTGTCGCTGTGGACCGGCTACACCCTGCTACGCTCTGCAATTCCCTGCAATGTTCGGCTACGTCCTGCTGCGTCCTGCCGTGTCTACTGCGTCCACCCAGGCTCTGCTGTGCCACGCTACATCCCGTAACGCCCTGCTGTGCCCTGCTATGACATGAACTACTACGACTTCGATTGTAGTCACTGTTCCATTATCTCTATTGTGACTATTACGCCACTGTTCATCACACCCCCAACCGGCCCTGTCAGACACCGCCTACCAAGAGTCTGGGTCTGCCGAGGTTTCTTCCTAAAAGGGAGTTTCTCCTAGCCACTGCTAATGCTTGCTCTTGGGGGAATTATTGGAATTTTTTTCTAGACCTACTGTATCTGTAAAGTGTCTCGAGATAACTCTTGTTATGATTTGATACTATAAATAAAATTGAATTCAATTGAAATTTCACTGTTATCCAGAAAAAAGACCATTAAATAAAAACATGGCCACAGTGTATTGATCTATCCAAGAAGATTTAACCCAACTGAGACTTTGATAAGTCAACAAAAGACTTATCAAAAGAAATCAGTGAATAGCTGATAGAAATCAAGTATCCACACTACAAGGTCTAGTCTTTTAGAAAGGTTAATTCCCGAAACTGCTGTCTTGCTTCCAGAGGTGTCAAGTAACGAAGTACAAATACTTCGTTACCTTACTTAAGTAGAAATTTTGGGTATCTATACTTTACTGGAGTAATTATTTTACAGCATACTTTTTACTTCTACTCCTTACATTTTCACGCAATTATCTGTACTTTCTACTCCCTACATTTTAAAAATAGCCTCGTTACTCATATTCCAGCTCGTCAGTCATCGTTCAAAAAAACACACACAAAAAAAAAAACATAGAAAAAAACCTATCCAAATCGCTCCATCCGGAGAGAGTGAATTTGATTCTGGTTGGATGAGAAGTATAAACATAGCTATTCCGACACCCTATTGGTTTGTACGCGATCTATAACACCTGTACAGACCCGGTGCTAATACGCCACCGGTGCCTTAACGACCGTTATCTACCGGACCGAATAGCAACACGGATTTCGGTGCCTTAGGTGCCTGCGCGATGCTCCGAAAACGGACGTTAGAGGGAACTGAACATCGCCACATGGGACGCTAGTCAACACTACAGTTGGAAGCAGGTTAGCCTAGCGTTAGCTAGAAGATGGAGTAAACATGATAAAATGCTGAGAGCTAAACGGTGTAAAAGTGTGTCTATATTTCACTTGAGAGGAGTCTGACACCAGACTGTAGCTGCCGTTGTCTGAAAAACACAGAAGAGATGTAGCCTACGTGTCACCTTTTTCACCCCTTCTGAGTTTGCAGGTATTATTTTAATATACTGTAACATTATTATAGTCATATGATTTTGTCCCCGCGTTTTAGAGTTAAGCTGTTGTCCTTAATGGCATTTCCCCCACTTGATCAGGGGTCTTGAACGTTTTTTAAACCAAGGACCCCTTACCTTAAAGTGAGATGTAGCAGGGACCCCCTACTACATATTGTATGAAATTAAGTTGCATATTAAACTGGGCCTACAATAACTGTTAGGGTAACCTAAAGCCTTCTTACATACCTTTTTTCATAAGCTATTAAAATATTAATTGTTGGCATGATTTTTTAAATCATATTTTAATGTTACATACTGTATGTGACATACTGTATGTGGCACAGTAAATCTAGGATTAACTGTATCTGTGGGCTGATATCTTAGTGACTACCTTACCTATAGGCCAGTAAGCTTATCATCAGTGGGAATTTATATTTGCTAATAATATGTTGGAATTATGTTAAGGCATTTTATTTTTATTTTTTTTAAAGACTCAAAAATGTACAATAATTCGGAGGCCCCCCTGCAATGACTCTGAGGACCCCCTGTTGAAGATCTCTGCCTTACATTACTTTTACTTTTATACTTTAAGTAGTTTTGAAACCAGTACTTTTACACTTTTATTTAAGTAAAAAGCTTGAGTTGATACTTCAACTTCTACAAAAGTCTTTTCAAACCCTAGTATCTATACTTCTACTTGAGTAATGAATGTGAATACTTTTGACACCTCTGCTTGCTTCTGTTGTCATCAGTGCTTCCCTTGAACATGTGCAATTTCATTTTTGGACCAGAAGATGTCACCATTACATAAAGTATTCAACTTTGAAACTCCAGTGACAGCATGGCCCAAATGGGATTCATATGTGCAACAGACCACAGTTTTTTTTGTTTGTTTTTTAAAAAGCTTTATTAAAGTTTGGTTTGGTTTGCAATGGTAAACTTACCAGTGCAAAAGTGGGCTATTAAAGTGCATCCAGTACAATGAGTCCTTCATACAGTGCATATTGTAAAGTGTATAGAGTCTTTTCTAAAGTGCAGTATATCACAAGGTCAGAATGTTCCAAGGAAGGAGCTGTTTTTTGTCTAGAGTTCTTCTTCTCCTTAGCTCAGTGAGCACTTGTTAGCACACGTCATCACTGTTTATAACAATCTGTTGAATGACCATACAGCATCTTGTTTTCCAAAATTTGAAGCATACAATACATATTATTATTTGTATCAGTTTGTTGTGTTTCTCTGGTAGAATCACATCAATAATACAATACATTACAGATTTAAATGAAAGGTCAAAATGTATACCATATACTTGTAACTTGTCCCAGACTTCTTTTGCTCTGTAACAGTCCATTAAGAGGTGCTGCCTTGTCTCATTATCATTGCGGTGAATAATTGGGCTTTCTTTTTCGTTACATAGCAACTCCAAGACACAACAGCTCTGACAGCAAGTCTGTTAACGGACATCAGCCATCCCACATTACGAATGCTCTCAGAAAGGTTTTTATTCTTTAAAAATTTCAAGACTGATTTCCTTCGTTGTAGGTTAGGTGTTTATAATTTATATCTCCACCATATTTATAATCATTAATAAAAATAAAAAATCATTTTACCTAGGAGGCCATTCCAGTCTATTTGAAATTTTTCGTATTCATACATAAAATCACCATAAATGAGGTTGTATTCTGGACCTTGTCTGGCTCTCCCTCTCCTTTTTCTCCACTTGGAGCGATCACCAACCCAGTTTTACTGTTACAGTAACTAAAATCTGAAGATTATTTTTGTTTTCTTTTTCAGTTCCTACAAACCCATCTGTACCAACACTTCCAACACAGCCTGGTAGGTTGAAAACTTTATTTTGGTATTCACATATACAACAATAATACAGCCTCCAAAGGAGTAATCTAAAAAGGTGGAATGTGCATTTGAAGCAGGATAAATACAATCAAGTAGAAAACTAACAATTAAAAAATGTAATTTGTGACGGACCAAAACAAAACTACCTCCCATCAATGTATTGCTGCAGCAAAACCCTCCAACCTTTCTATTATTTAGTAAACTTAATATTACCTGTATCATAACTGTAACTGAGAAATAATCATTTTCAAATCCAACATTTATTCTTATTCTTATGTCTGGTCATGTTTCGTTTTCCGGCTAAATCTTTTTTTGATTTTTTAATCGGCCAGTCACTGCTAATGTTAATTAGGTGAAATAGTCTCTGAAAGAAGATAAAAACATAATTTTTCACAAGCTCATACAAATATGTGGGTGTGTAATACAGGTTAATAATAAAACAAGAATTAGTAAAAGAAATGTAAAGAATAAAAGTTAAATGACAAAAAGTTATAAATAGGTTTATCATTCTGCATTATTCTGGATTCAATTAATTAAATGTATTATCATTTAAAATTGACAGTTAATCTTGCTTCAGTAAATCCAACACTTCCATTGATTTTAAGTTCTAAGATAACTTGGCAAGTCCCATCTTTTTGCAGGAACAGCGAGCGCCGTTTGGTAAGTCACTTGAAATCACATTTGTTTCTCTAGACATTTAAAACACATCAACATTCAATCGAAGAGCAATCACAGACATTTACGGTGTTCTTATTTTACATGTTAATTTTTTTTCTAAAGTGAATATCCCAAAAAAATCTATATCACAATTTACAGTATATTTATATTACTATATAAAATTGATGACCAAATGTTCTTTTCCACCCACAGCACTACCAAAGGAGGAAAAAAGGTGGTAAAATAAGAGCAGCGTCTTTATATACCACCGGTTTCTTACATGCTACAATGCACCCATGAATGACCATGTCCCCATAAACCACTACGTCCCCATATACCACCACATCCCCATAAACCACCTTGTCCCCATAAACCACCACGTCCCCATATACCACCACATCCCCATAAATCACCACATCCCCATATACCAGTATGTCCGCATATACCAGCACGTCTGCATATACCACCATGTCCCCATAAACCACCACATCCCCATATACCACCATGTCCTCATATACCAGCAAGTCCCCATATACCTCCACGTCCCGATATACCACCATGTCCTCATAAACCACCTCATCCCCATAAACCACCACATCCCCATAAACCACCACGTCCCCTTATACCACCACATCCCCTTATACCACCACGTCCCCATATTCCACCATGTCCTCATATACCACCAAGTCCCCATATACCACCACATCCCCATATACCACCACGTCCCCATATACCACCATGTCCCCATATACCTCCATGTCCCCTTATACCACCATGTCCCCATAAATCACCACCTCCACATATACCAGTAAGTCTGCATATACCACCACGTCCCCATAAACCACCACGTCCCCATATACCACCACATCCCCATAAATCACCACATCCCCATTTACCAGTAAGTCCGCATATACCACCACGTCCCCGTAAACCACCACGTCCCCATATACCACCATGTCCCCATATACCACCATGTCCCCATATTCCACCACGTCCTCATATACCACCACGTCCCCATATACCACCACATCCCTTATACCAGTATGTCCGCATATACCAGCACGTCTGCATATACCACCAAGTCCCCATATACCACCACGTCCCCATAAACCACCTCGTCCCCATAAACCACCACATCCCCATAAACCACCACATCCCCTTTTACCACCACATCCCCTTATTCCACCATGTCCTCATATTCCACCATGTCCTCATATTCCACCAAGTCCCCATAAACCACCATTTCCCCATAAACCACCTCGTTCCCATAAACCACCACGTCCCCATAAACCACCATTTCCCCATAAACCACCTCGTTCCCATAAACCACCACGTCCCCATATACCACCACATCCCATAAATCACCACATCCCCATATACCAGTAAGTCCGCATATACCACCACGTCCCCGTAAACCACCACGTCCCCATATACCACTATGTCCCCATATACCACCATGCCCCCATATTCCACCATGTCCTCATATACCACCAAGTCCCCATATACCACCATGTCCCCATATACCACCACGTCCCAAATATACCACCACGTCCCGATATACCATCATGTCCCCCTTATACCACCACGTCCCCATATACCACATCATGTCCTCACATACCACCCAACCCCTTATACCACCATGTCCCCATATACCATTATGTCTCCATATACCACCACATCCTCACATACCACCATGTCCTCACATACCAACATGTCCCCACATACCACCACGTCCCCATATACTAAGCTTGTATCAGTTGTTTCTTTCCTGTCCTGAGTTTTGATTTTACAGGCACAAGTTTAAAATAAACTCAGTTTTTAAATAGTAAATCAATCATTTATTTTTAGGTAGTTGTGGGAATTTACTGTAAATAAGCTACATAAAAATGGAAGCATTCATTTGCATTTGAGTGCCATGTATTACTAGAAATCTTCCCATAATCACTTACTATGTGATGTAGAATTGATTAGTTGTTAGACATCCAATATTAGAGGATATATAATATAAATGTCTATGGATCATGCTAGAGAAAGGTTTCTGTCATAAAATAAAATAAAAGTACTAACATCAACCATAATTGTATATAATTTTGATAAAACTTTATGAAAGTTTGAATTAGAGGTTTCATGAGTGACTGTCCCGCTCCAGTAGTGGGTTAATATTATTGTGTCTTAAAGATGAACTGAACTGAAATAATCAGCGTTGATAACGTGTTGGTCATGACAAATAAAATTGAATCACACTAAAAAATGTAATAAAAAAAAATCAATGTAGCTTTTTCCAAGCAACACAAAAATGACGTTTTTGTTAGTATTAGAACGCTGACAATTTCAATGACATCACTGGCATGGTAGGACCTGAAGGTATATAGGTTACAGTGTAGCATATTAAATACACATGAAAATTAGTAATTTTAATGGCATGGGTTACGCATTTGAGCCTGTGAGGGACAGGCCTGTAGTGTCTGACTACCACCACATGGAGAATGATCACTTTCAGGCTCCACCTACAGTACAGGATCGTGTGGGGGGAAGTGACTGGTGTGTGTGTGGGCGTTGCCGGAGCATGGACACTGCAACTGAATCCATCTGTGATTGGATGAATTCATCCAATGGGATCGCTTTTTAAGTTAGCTGCACACACAATGTTAAAATCAAAATAGATAAAGTTTGAAAAAAGAAAAAAAAGTTTCCTGCATGTAGGAGAGTCACCATGGATAGTTGACCATAGAAGCACGGAGGATTCACGAGTTTTGCCGTTTACTTTAGGCTAGTGTAGAGTTGGCAGATTTTTTCCTTGTGGTCGTTGATGGATATTGCACAAATGGATACTGCAAAGATACCTCTTACTATGGAACTAGCAGCTTTTTCTGCGAGTTGAACTCCCTCTGCATCAACAATGTGCCCTGAGGCGGTGAACATCAGCTAGCTTCAGGGTGAGTAGAAAGGGACATTGGAGTCTGTTTATAGACCTGCTGTGGTTTAGTTAGCAGCTAGTAACGCATTATTATTGATCTGTGATATTGTCAGAGTCAGGATTTATTCATAGAGTCTATGGTCAGAATGCTAGCTTGTGGAGTTTGACACAAGTGTTTCCAACGTGTTTAGCTGCTATCCCTTTCCCTAGGTTGGATCGTGTGGTATCTAGCTTGGTTTTGTGACTCAGTTTCAATGAATTCAATGAAATGACTTGTGTCAGTCTCAGTTTTGTTGAACGCCATAAAGCCTACACGTTAGGCTTTATTTGTGCGTGAAAGTGAATATGTACGTGTTTTGTGTATGTGACAACAATGTTACATCCAGCCCTTTGCCTAGTAGACTTGCTAGCATGCTGGATAACAGCTAAACATACCTCTCTGTCCTCTGCCTGATGTGAGCGTTTCAGTGCCCTGTCTCTGCGGCAGATAGCATCGGTGGTGTTAGTACTTGCCGTTGGTCTATCGGTCTGCCTTGTACTGTAGCCTGAAAAGTTGAACATTGATGGAATGGCCTCAGGTTTAAGTCTGTTGGACTTAACCCTCACCAGTGACCTTGTTAAAAATAGTCTGTCGCTAAACAATGCTCGCTAAATCCAGGGGCTGTTCGAGAGCTAGCCCGTTTAAAGGCAGCTAGCCATGAGTTGAGGACTGGTTTCCTTGTCAAAGGTAGCCTGTGGAAATGTATCGTAACCCCAGCTGCCTTAGCCCTATACAATACATTACTGCAGCCAGGGGCAATACAGTATGAACCCCCCCCTAGATCTGTTGATTTCCGTTTCCTCAGCCATGTCCGTTAGCCTCTGACTGTTTACATTCTATGGCTCCTTACCATGCCAGTGACGTAGCCAGTTGTGGAATTCCAACATGGCGGCGCCCGTGTAACAACAACACTTTCAATGTGCCATTTTATCCCTTTTAACAAATTCAGCCATTTTAATCATTGTACCAACAAGAAGAAATAAAATACATCTGATATATCACCTTTACTCAAATTCCAGTTCCTACGTCCCCATACCACCACATCCCCATAAACCACCACGTCCCCATATACCACAACACATCCCCATATACCACCACGTCCCCATATACCACCATGTCCCCATATACCACACCATGTCCTCACATACCACCCAACCCCTTATACCACCACATCCCCATAAACCACCACTTCCCCATACAACACCACGTCCCCATAAACTACCACGTCCCCATACAACACCACATCCCCATATACCACCATGTCCCCCTTATACCACATCCCCATATACCACCATGTCCCCCTTATACCACCAAGTCCCCATATACCATTATGTCCCCATACACCACCACATCCTCACATACCACCACATCCCCACATACCACCGTGTCCCCATATACTAAGCTGTTGTTTCTTTCCTGTCCTGAGTTTTGATTTTACAGGCACAAGTTTAAAATAAACTCAGTTTTTAAATAGTAAATCAATCAATTATTTTCAGGTAGTCGTGGGAATTTCTGCAAATACGCTACATAAAAATGGAAGCATTCATTTGCACTTTATTGTTGAGTGCCATGTATTACTAGAAATCTTCCCATAATCACTTACTATGTGATGTAGAATTGATTAGTTGTTAGACATCCAATATTAGAGGATATATAATATAAATGTCTATGGATCATGCTAGAGAAAGGTTTCTGTCATAAAATAAAATAAAAGTACTAACATCAACCATAATTGTATATAATTTTGATAAAACTTTATGAAAGTTTGAATTAGAGGTTTCATGAGTGACTGTCCCGCTCCAGTAGTGGGTTAATATTATTGTGTCTTAAAGATGAACTGAACTGAAATAATCAGCGTTGATAACGTGTTGGTCATGACAAATAAAATTGAATTACACTAAAAAATGTAATAAAAAAAAATCAATGTAGCTTTTTCCAAGCAACACAAAAATGACGTTTGTTAGTATTAGAACGCTGACAATTTCAATGACATCACTGGCATGGTAGGACCTGCGAAGGTATATAGGTTACAGTGTAGCATATTAAATACACATGAAAATTAGTAATTTTAATGGCATGGGTTACGCATTTGAGCCTGTGAGGGACAGGCCTGTAGTGTCTGACTACCACCACATGGAGAATGATCACTTTCAGGCTCCACCTACAGTACAGGATCGTGTGGGGGGAAGTGACTGGTGTGTGTGTGGGCGTTGCCGGAGCATGGACACTGCAACTGAATCCATCTGTGATTGGATGAATTCATCCAATGGGATCGCTTTTTAAGTTAGCTGCACACACAATGTTAAAATCAAAATAGATAAAGTTTGAAAAAAGAAAAAAAAGTTTCCTGCATGTAGGAGAGTCACCATGGATAGTTGACCATAGAAGCACGGAGGATTCACGAGTTTTGCCGTTTACTTTAGGCTAGTGTAGAGTTGGCAGATTTTTTCCTTGTGGTCGTTGATGGATATTGCACAAATGGATACTGCAAAGATACCTCTTACTATGGAACTAGCAGCTTTTTCTGCGAGTTGAACTCCCTCTGCATCAACAATGTGCCCTGAGGCGGTGAACATCAGCTAGCTTCAGGGTGAGTAGAAAGGGACATTGGAGTCTGTTTATAGACCTGCTGTGGTTTAGTTAGCAGCTAGTAACGCATTATTATTGATCTGTGATATTGTCAGAGTCAGGATTTATTCATAGAGTCTATGGTCAGAATGCTAGCTTGTGGAGTTTGACACAAGTGTTTCCAACGTGTTTAGCTGCTATCCCTTTCCCTAGGTTGGATCGTGTGGTATCTAGCTTGGTTTTGTGACTCAGTTTCAATGAATTCAATGAAATGACTTGTGTCAGTCTCAGTTTTGTTGAACGCCATAAAGCCTACACGTTAGGCTTTATTTGTGCGTGAAAGTGAATATGTACGTGTTTTGTGTATGTGACAACAATGTTACATCCAGCCCTTTGCCTAGTAGACTTGCTAGCATGCTGGATAACAGCTAAACATACCTCTCTGTCCTCTGCCTGATGTGAGCGTTTCAGTGCCCTGTCTCTGCGGCAGATAGCATCGGTGGTGTTAGTACTTGCCGTTGGTCTATCGGTCTGCCTTGTACTGTAGCCTGAAAAGTTGAACATTGATGGAATGGCCTCAGGTTTAAGTCTGTTGGACTTAACCCTCACCAGTGACCTTGTTAAAAATAGTCTGTCGCTAAACAATGCTCGCTAAATCCAGGGGCTGTTCGAGAGCTAGCCCGTTTAAAGGCAGCTAGCCATGAGTTGAGGACTGGTTTCCTTGTCAAAGGTAGCCTGTGGAAATGTATCGTAACCCCAGCTGCCTTAGCCCTATACAATACATTACTGCAGCCAGGGGCAATACAGTATGAACCCCCTAGATCTGTTGATTTCCGTTTCCTCAGCCATGTCCGTTAGCCTCTGACTGTTTACATTCTATGGCTCCTTACCATGCCAGTGACGTAGCCAGTTGTGGAATTCCAACATGGCGGCGCCCGTGTAACAACAACACTTTCAATGTGCCATTTTATCCCTTTTAACAAATTCAGCCATTTTAATCATTGTACCAACAAGAAGAAATAAAATACATCTGATATATCACCTTTACTCAAATTCCAGTTCCTACGTCCCCATACCACCACATCCCCATAAACCACCACGTCCCCATATACCACCACATCCCCATATACCACCACGTCCCCATATACCACCATGTCCCCATATACCACACCATGTCCTCACATACCACCCAACCCCTTATACCACCACATCCCCATAAACCACCACTTCCCCATACAACACCACGTCCCCATAAACTACCACGTCCCCATACAACACCACATCCCCATATACCACCATGTCCCCCTTATACCACATCCCCATATACCACCATGTCCCCCTTATACCACCAAGTCCCCATATACCATTATGTCCCCATACACCACCACATCCTCACATACCACCACATCCCCACATACCACCGTGTCCCCATATACTAAGCTGTTGTTTCTTTCCTGTCCTGAGTTTTGATTTTACAGGCACAAGTTTAAAATAAACTCAGTTTTTAAATAGTAAATCAATCAATTATTTTCAGGTAGTCGTGGGAATTTCTGCAAATACGCTACATAAAAATGGAAGCATTCATTTGCACTTTATTGTTGAGTGCCATGTATTACTAGAAATCTTCCCATAATCACTTACTATGTGATGTAGAATTGATTAATTATGTTAGAAGTGTTAAACATCCAATATTAGAGGATATATAATATAAATGTCTATGGATCATGCTAGAGAAAGGTTTCTGTCATAAAATTCAAGTACTAACATCAATCATATTCTTATATAATTTTGATAAAACTTTATCAAAGTTTGAATTAAAGGTTTCATGAGTGTCTCTCCCACTGCAGTAGTGTGTTAATATTTTTGTGTCTTAACAGTCTGAATCTCTTTAGTAACAATTGTGTTCCAGTGTTTGTATTTTTGCTGCTAATGCTTAACTCTTCATTAAATACATATTGTAATGAGTAGTGAGGATACAGAACGTTTAATGTTTAAGTCTTTGTGCTTCAAAGATTACCGATGGATACATACTGTATTGTGTGTGTGTGTGTGTGTGTGTGTGTGTGTGTGTGTCCTCAGTGAAGTGTATCAGTCTCTGCAGTAGCTTCCAGCTGCAGCAGTCAGTTCACTTACTGTTCAGTCTGACTGAGGGAAATGTTTGTATGACACTGTGTGAACACCCACTGGCTGTTGATGAGATGATAACTCTGACAGTAGTAAACTGCTGCATCTTCAGTCTGGACTCCACTGATGGTCAGAGTGAAGTCAGAGTTTGATCCACTGCCTGTAAAACGATCTGGAATCCCTGATTGTCGAGTGCGAGCATCGTAAATGAGCAGTTTAGGAGTTTCTCCATCTCTCTGTTGGTACCAGGCTAACCTGTCACAACCATAAACATCCTGACTGGTCCTACAGGTGATGGGACTTGGATTACTTTGATGATGCTGTTCATCAATGGATCAATCACTTTATCAGAGTATAGTAAATGTTAGATTTAGGGTCCCATGGACCTGCTGGAACATTTACAAGAAGTATTTTATTCCCTATGCCATACAGCTATTGAACACAGAATGACTCCATCCGGGAACACTTGTTATTTTATAATTATTTATAGAACTTATCTGCTGCTACCTGCCCATTTACACTATTGTATATTGTATTCTGTATGTTTTTAATGGTGTACCGTGTTATGTGCATTGTATTTACCTTTACTGTAGTTTTGGAGAAGGCAAACACAAATTTCCACTGAAGTGGACAATAAAGTCAATCTACTCATCTTCAGTCTGAACTCCACTGATGGTCAGAGTGAAGTCAGTTCCAGATCCACTTCCACTGAAACGGTCTGAAACTCCAGTGTGACGGCTTGTAGCATAATAAATCAGAAGTTTAGGAGATTCTCCAGGTTTTTGAAGGTACCAGTGAAGGTAAGTACTAACACTAACCTGTTATCAGTTTTAGAGCCCTACATGGTCAGGCACCCTCCAATATCAATGAGATTATACAGGCCTATATAACGAGGAGGTCATAAACATTTTGATTTATTTTTTCTCACTACAGACTTATAAGTGAAGTTGACTGTGGCTCTGAAGTCAGGAGTTTTGATCTTTGGGAGTGTCTCCAGATGGACTTAAGTGGACACTGTGAAAACCTTTTAAAGGGAGCAAATGGTTTAGTGTGGCTTTTGTAGTTTGGGATTTTTTAATTATGATTTATGTTATATGTACTTTTATGTTTTATTGAAAAGCATATATGAAGTGTTTTATAAGAATCTTCCCTTGCTTCCATAAGGAAAAGCGCTAAAAGAAGTCTGTGTGTGTGTGTGTGTGTGTGTGTGTGTGTGTGTGTGTGTGTGTGTGTGTGTGTGTGTGTGTGTGTGTGTGTGTCCTCAGTGAAGTGTATCAGTCTCTGCAGTAGCTTCCAGCTGCAGCAGTCAGTTCAGTTTCTGTTCAGTCTGACTGAGGGAGGTTTTTGTACAACGCTTTTTCACTGTGTGAACACATCCCCACTGTGATAACTCTGACAGTAGTAAACTGCTGCATCTTCAGTCTGGACTCCACTGATGGTCAGAGTGAAGTCAGAGTTTGATCCACTGCCTGTAAAACGATCTGGAATCCCTGATTGCCGAGTGCTAGCATAGTAAATGAGCAGTTTAGGAGTTTCTCCATCTCTCTTTTGGTACCAGGCTAAACAGTGGTAGGTGCTGAGATGAACATGAACCTTCTGACTGGTCCTACAGCTGATGGAGACGGAGCCTCCCAGAGCAGAGCTCACTGCTCCAGGCTGAGTCACTGTGACCTGGCCTCTGGACTCTGAGGATACAGAGACAAAAACATAAAGCAGCGTCACGGTTTAGTCGGCTTCATTTCAGAGGGACGGATGTTGATAGAGGAGAGGAGTTTGATTCTCTGGACTTTACCTGTGAAGCAGCAGCAGAGGAGAGTCCAGATGAGGACGGAGATCAAAGTCATGTTTTTGATGAGGAGGATTTCTGTGTCTTCTGTTGTCATGAAGGACAGCTGTCAGTCATCCAGTGTTCAACTCTCAGGACTATAAACTCTCCCAGAGCACTGGAGCATGGTGCTGCTGATGCAAAGTGGCTCTCTATGGAAATGCTCTGACTGACTCCAACAGGGACTTGGATTACTCTGATGATGCTGTTCATCAATGGATCAATCACTTTATCAGAGTATAATAAATGTTAGATTTAGGGTCCCAAGGACCTGCTGGAACATTTACAAGAAGTATTTTTTTCCCTATGTCATACAGCCATTAAACACAGAATGACTCGATAAGGAAACACTTGTTATTTAATAAGATTAGCTTTTTTGTATTATTTATAGAACTTATCTGCTGCTACCTGCCCATTTACACAATTTTATATTGTATTCTGTATATTTCCAATGGTGTGCTGTGTCATGTGCATTGTATTTACCTTTACTGTACTTTGGGAGAAGGCAAACACATATTTCCACTGAGGTGGACAATAAACTCAATCTAATCTAATGTCTTCTGTCTTATGTAAATTAATTGCAGGAGAAGAAACATGCATTAAGGAAATCTGCAGCACTGTGTTATTGTCAGTTTTCTTTTCATTTGACGAGATTTTACAAACAGCTTCATTTTGGTGAGTTTGTTTGTGTCAAAGTCAGAGAGCCGTGTCTCTCTACAGTGAGAGGTTTTTGTACGGCGGCTCAATGACTTTGTATCACTGTGGAGGACTTTTGGTGGAGGAACCAGACTGAATGTTGGAAGTAAGTTTCTGCACAAATACTACAAACTATATTGTAAATATTGTAAAGTTATGTTTTAAATTCTGTTTACAGTCGATAAAATATATTTTTATTTACTTTTAGTATTCATATTTTTTACTTCTCCTTTATCGTGGAGACTAACTCAGAGCAGCTTCACTAAACATTTCTTTACACATTTCTGTCAAACTGAAATTTAAATGACTTGAAGTGTGGAAAAGATAAAACTGAAAACCTGTTCTACAAGATTCATTTTTCATTTTCCACATCAATGATAACTGTTTAAAGCAAATGAAGATTCAAATATTCAAACAATTGAACAGAGCAAAGATAAAGATCGGTATTTGAAAATGTGCAACATCTCTTTACTGTGTCATGTATTTTTTTTCAAAGTTTGAAAACTATTTGAACTATTTGTTTGGTAATGATGATCGAAATCCACATGAAGAACATTTGATGTTGTCAGCTCATTTTCTGGATTTGTTTCTATTACACTAAATACTTTAAAGTAATGTATAGTTAGGTTGGTGATGATTTTGATTTGGAGGTTTAAAGATTAGTCCAAAAGTTGACATTTTATTTCCAGTGTATAGTTAGATATATATCAGCTCATTGTGTAGATGATTCTCTCTGTGCTGATTTACATGAGAGGCTTCTTAAAGGGAAGTGAAACAATGTGTGAGTGAGTGACTGGTGGAGCAGAAAAACCATCTGACAGAAACTCCTTAAAGGAGAAAACCAACTCTCACACAGTCAAGGTGTCCAAGTGTCTGCTGGTTGATTGACAGCTGTGTGGTCCCTGTCCTCTAAGCTGATTGGTGTCTCCTAGGTGATGTCCGTCCCACCCTGACGGTGCTGCCCCCCTCCAGTGAGGAGCTACTGGAGGGGAAGGCCACGCTCATGTGCCTGGCCAACAAGGGCTTCCCCTCAGACTGGAGTCTGGCCTGGAAGGTGGACGGCAGCAGCAGCAGCAGCAGCTGGGAGGAGAGCAGGAGCCCCGGGGTGCTGGGGAAGGACGGCAAATACAGCTGGAGCAGCACCCTGAGGCTCCCTAAAGACCAGTGGGAGAAGGTGGGCTCTGTGACCTGTGAGGCCACCCAGGGCTCCCAGACTCCACTCTCAGAGACACTGAGGAGAGACCAGTGTTCCCAGTCCTGACCTGACTCACTGGGACTCTGCTACTGGTTTCACTCTGATACTGATCTCAGTCTGCTCTCTCTCTCTCTCTCTCTCTCTCTCTCTCTCTCTCTCTCTTTATCTCTTTATCTCTTTCCCTCACTCACTGTCTGATTACATGTTTCATTGATAAAGTGTGTTGAATGTTTTAATTTAGATTATTTTAACACAATAAAGTACTTTTCATCAAATCAGTTGTTTCCATGTCTGTTATTGTAAAAAAAATGAAACCGATATCTCTGTCTTAATAGTTCCATAAATCTAGAAATGTTAAACTCAACTGAGTTTAATGTAAAACTGCCTGGACATATCTAGAGAAAGAAACTATAAGGTAATATAATAGCATGTTTAATATATTTTGAAAACACAAAAGTAATCAGAGAATCGTTAATGTGACCCAGACAAGATAGAAGTAAATCCATCATTTATGTGACTTCAGAAACTGTTTCATTGGAATAATTTTAAATTTGGTTTTGTAGGAAAGCTAATTATTTCAATATATAGTAATATATATACATAATATATAGGAAAATTCAGATATACTATGTATCTCCTAAATGAAGTGTTTACTATGATGAATTGTTTTTAGATCTGTCTATAGACTACTATAACTCTCATGTTGAAAGCTTTTTAGAAATGTCCAGAAAATATAAAGAATCTTAGTAAACTACATTTAAGAAGAATTTATTGTAATTATATTGTGAAGTAGGACATGATCATCATCTTATATCTGAGTTTGTCTCAGGGTCAGATCATTAGGTTTTTAATAATCTATGTGAAGATTTTTGAAAACAAATAATTGTAGTGTTCTACGCTGTACTGAATTGTGCTGAGTCATAGTTGTCAAGATGATCTAATTAACTACAACCCACTCAGAATGTCTGAGTGATAAATTGCATAGTGTCATTGATATTTGAGTTTAATAAAATGCATCAAGTAGACTGAGTTTGACTATATCAAGTTTCTGGCATTTTCAAAGCAACATAAAAAGTACAAATAAAGCATTTATTAGCTATTTTTTACCTACATCTAAATTGATTTATTATTTGATTTGATACATAGACTATATTGTTAAAAGAGCTGAAATTATACAGTTGTTATTCTGACTTTGAGCAAATTTATATTAACCATCAAACTGCACAAAAATAGTCCTAAAACTATATTTAACAGAAATATACAAAATGTGTTTATGCTGAAAGTGTTATTGTGGTCTAACTTATAAATGTATGTTAATAAATCATGTAGTGGTGTAGTTTGTGTGCAGCTGTTGAGTCAGATCAGTTCCTCTCCAGCTGAGGAGGTTTTTGTACGACGTTGTGTCACTGTGTGAACGGGAAGCTGCTACACTGCTGACAGTAATAATCTCCTCCATCTTCAGTCTGAACTCCACTGATGGTCAGAGTGAAGTCAGTTCCAGATCCACTTCCACTGAAACGGTCTGAAACTCCAGTGTGACGGCTTGTAGCATAATAAATCAAAAGTTTAGGAGATTCTCCAGGTTTCTGAAGATACCAGTTTAGGCAAGTACCAGCACTTGAACTGGTTTTACATCTGATAGAGACAGACTGTCCTGGAGCAACAGACTGAGATCCAGGAGACTGAGTCAGGATGATTTCTCCTGATGAACCTGGAAAACATGAAAAAGAGCAGAAGGGTTATTGAGACAAATCCAGCTTGGAGAAAGATGATCAACATCCAAACAGAAGAGTCTCATTTCTTTAACATGGAGAAGAGATGGAAGAAGGTAAATGCTGCTTGTTCCAGTCTTTCTCCATCATAGCAGAACATCATTGAGGTCAACCTGGTTGCATCCTGAAGCAAAGATTTCAGAAGAGAGTCTCACCCTGAACAAGGAGCCCCAGGCTGGCCAGCAGTAGAATCAGTGACATCATCATCGTGCTGCCGGCGTGTCAGTGTCTCTGAAAGTCCTGGACAGTCACTGATCAACACTGGCCTCTTAACGGCTGGGAGCAGAGAGGCAGGACACATATGCAAACACACAGAGTCAGTGAACTGTAGCTGTCCTCAACATGTCATGCTGTTTCCCCTTTTACTTTGACTAATTAAATGTGTCACTACATAATGGGCTACGGATGAATGGTAAAATCTTTTCATAAAAACTTCATTTGGTTTCCACCAAGCAAGTAGAGAAAGTCAATTCTGTTTGTGGGTATTTTTACATCTATAGTTTGTTTTTTACTACAGATGGTTAACGAGGTGCCAAATATCTATTCAATGCACTCTTGAGTGTGGGATGACAGGATTCATACCAGGAAATAGGTTGTGATAATGTTTATTCATTCTGCAGATAATCATTTAGTGGATGATTGGGACAATGTATTCTGTTTCACCATACTTTATTTCTTTTAGCCAGGGAATCTACTTTAATTTAAATACTTAATTTAAGTTTGGTGAAAAGGTGAACTCCAAAGTCTATAATTGATACTTTTTAAAAATTGAAAAGGGGAGTACAGACAGAAGAGTTGTTTTAATAACTGATCACATGATGGACATAAAGAAGAGAAAATGTTTAGTCATGTATGATTGAGAAATCATCGGCGTACAGGCTGTTTGACGGTGGTGTCACTCTGAAAAGATGCTTGAAAGGCATTTCCTATTTATTATTACATTTCAGTTATTACAGTTTCCCTATGATTCTGTTGACCTTGTTGACTTTTGACTCATTCATTGTTAAACTTTGGCCCACTTTGCCTCGATCTAAGATGAGGACGATCATTTCTACATTTCTTTCATCTATTTACACTGTTGTTACTACTTGTCTTTCACGTCCATGAACCACTACCAACAGGTTTAAAGTCTTTTTACTAGCTCCTTGAAGAGATCGCATATCACATCTGTCTTGATTTTTTTTCACAGTCTCTCGAGTAAATTTAGAATCAATTTCCAGATACCTGTTATCAGTTTTAGAGCCCTACATGGTCAGGCACCCTCCAATATCAATAAGATTATACAGGCCTATATAACGAGGAGGTCATAAACTTCTTGATTTATTTTTTCTCACTACAGACTTATAAGTGAAGTTGACTGTGGCTCTGAAGTCAGGAGTTTTGATCTTTGGGAGTGTCTCCAGTTGGACTTAAGTGGACACTGTGAAAACCTTTAAAGGGAACAAATGGTTTAGTGTGGCTTTTGTGGTTTAGGATTTTTTAAATATGTTTTATGTTATATGTACTTTTATGTTTTATTGAAAAGCATATTTGAAGTGTTTTATAAGAATCTTCCCTTGCTTCCAAAAAGGAAAAGCGCTACTTTTAGTGGTGATAAAGGAAATTCATGGTTAAGAAAGAAGTGTGTGTGTGTGTGTGTGTGTGTGTGTGTGTGTGTGTGTGTGTGTGTGTGTGTGTGTGTCCTCAGTGAAGTGTATCAGTCTCTGCAGTAGCTTCCAGCTGCAGCAGTCAGTTCAGTTTCTGTTCAGTCTGACTGAGGGAGGTTTTTGTACGACGCTTTTTCACTGTGTGAACAACCACTGACTGTTGATGTTATGTCCACCCAGACAGTAGTAAACTGCTGCATCTTCAGTCTGGACTCCACTGATGGTCAGAGTGAAGTCAGAGTTTGATCCACTGCCTGTAAAACGATCTGGAATCCCTGATTCTCGAGAGCTAGTATATTTAATGAGCAGTTTAGGAGTTTCTCCATCTCTTTGTTGGTACCAGGCTAAATAGCTAGAACTATAAATATTCTGACTTGTCCTACAGCTGATGGAGACGGAGCCTCCCAGGGCAGAGCTCACTGCTCCAGGCTGAGTCACTGTGACCTGGCCTCTGGACTCTGAGGATACAGAGACAAAAACATAAAGCAGCGTCACGGTTTAGTCGGCTTCATTTCAGAGGGACGGATGTTGATAGAGGAGAGGAGTTTGATTCTCTGGACTTTACCTGTGAAGCAGCAGCAGAGGAGAGTCCAGATGAGGACGGAGATCAAAGTCATGTTTTTGATGAGGAGGATTTCTGTGTCTTCTGTTGTCATGAAGGACAGCTGTCAGTCATCCAGTGTTCAACTCTCAGGACTATAAACTCTCCCAGAGCACTGGAGCATGGTGCTGCTGATGCAAAGTGGCTCTCTATGGAAATGCTCTGACTGACTCCAACAGGGACTTGGATTACTCTGATGATGCTGTTCATCAATGGATCAATCACTTTATCAGAGTATTGATTAGGATCTTTCAATAACACTTTGACTTCTTGACAAATCTTTCAAAATGTTCGATTTAGGCTTTCCAGGACCAGCTGGAACATATAAAAGAAGTCTTTTATTCCCTATGCCAAACAGGTATTGAACACAGAATAACTGCATTTATTTTGCATGTTTTTAATATTTGCTCTCTTGTATTTTTTAATAGACTTATTTGCTACCACCTGCCCATTTGCACTATTTTATATTGTATTTTGTATACTCTGTATGTTTTAAATGATCAACACAGGCCTCTTAACGGCTGGGAGCAGAGAGGCAGGACACATATGCAAACACACAGAGTCAGTGAACTGTAGCTGTCCTCAACATGTCATGCTGTTTCCCCCTCAGTGCTGACAGCATGGACCTACATACAGTGGCAAGAAAAAGTACGTGAAGCTTTTGGAATTTAATGGTTTTCTGAATAAATCTTTCATAAAATGTGATCTGATCTTCATCTACGTCAAGGGTATTGGCAAATATAATGTGTCTAAAATAAAAACGCAACATTTTTTTAATCTTCCGTGTCTTTATTGAGAACAACTAAAAAAACGGCATCGTGCTTGTGCAAAAAGTACGTGAACCCTTGAGTTAATGACCTCAAAAAAGCTAATTGGAGTCAGCTTTTAGCACACATGGAGTCTCGTTAAGATAATGAGTTTGGAGGTGTGGACTACAGCTACTTTGACTGATAAAAAGCCCTCAAACTTTTGGAGTTTGTGCTGCACAAGAAGAACACACTTATGTGAGCCATGCCTCGCCAAAAAGAGCTTTCAGAGGATCTATGATCAAGAGTTGTTGATTTACATGAAGCTGGCAAGGGTTACAAAGTTAATTCAAAGACTTTAGAAATTCATCTGTGTACAGTTAGGAAAACAATCTACAAATGGAGACACTTTGGGACTATTGCTACTCTACCAAGAAGTGGGTGCCCAGTCAAAATGACACCAAGATGAGTGTTCAATAAAGACATGAAAGATCAGAATTTGTTTATTTTAGACACATTGTTTGTCAATACCTTGATTTAGATGAAGATCAGATCACATTTTATGACCAATTTATTCAGAAAACCATGAAATTCCAAAAGGTTCACATACTTTTTCTTGCCACTGCATTTACATATTCACATGGAGAGGATATTGAAAAGTCTGGTAGTAAACTGATCCAGTGACTTGTGGACAGTTTTGTTCTGTCCTTCCAGTTTGGTAATATGGTCTTTTTTTGTTAATGATTAGTGATATTAATATTAATGCAGGTTTGACATGTTTCTAATGTGAAGATTTCACCAAGTGAAGCAGTGATGAGTCTTTATAGAAGGCTGAGGCCAGTGTTGTAGTTCTCAATATCAGTCTTGGTCTCAAGACCACTCTTTGAAGGTTTTGGTCTCGGAATCAGCCGCATTTTTACCCTGTCTTGTCTTGTCTCAGATCTTTGGATCCAATTCCATGATCTTCCTCAGCAGACGGAGTTCACCCAGTTCTCATGGAATATTTTAACTTCTAAGCCAACGTGGACAAGAAGTCTCACAAATGCTGAGAGGAATGGGAATTTGAAAATCCACATTTTAATAACATCTGCTGAGGAAAAGTATGTGATATGATTAAAAGCTCAACAACAGCTACTGGATGGATGTTGTGAAGAGATAGTTTTGCTGTTTCCAAAGTCAAGAATGAACATGAGATTGTAATGTGATATGAATGGATGGTGTCATCTTGAGTTAGCTGTGTGATTCAGCTGTCTGTGCTCTCTCTGCAGGTGATGGTTAGAGCAACTGGGAACAGCTGAGGATGTTCCCAGTAGCAGGAGGTTATTTAAGTCTGGATGCAGTGCAGCCCTCTCTCTGGCTGACTCTCCACTCTGCTGCAGCTTTGCTCCTCTCCCGTCTGCTTCAGTTCTCTACTCTGCTCCTATCAACCTCTACAACACCCTCACATGCGTATATTGTCCACTCACGCCCATCACACAATACTATCTTCACTGATATCCACATCCCATCATTGAATTACTAAAGTTAACCCTACAAGTCCCTGCTTAAAAGCAGTACACCACCATTAAAAACAATCCACATTTGGGACAATGATGGCATGGATCCATTAAAAGGATGTTTTTACTGCACTAACTTGGACCTCTTCCATAGCTTGGACTTAGAAGAAGCAACAGACACTAGAACTGATTATGTAACATTTTGTAGAGATAACGTTTTAACTCAGAAGTCTATAACTTTGTATCCAAACAATAAATCTTACATTTCCAAGGAAATAAAAGAGTGTGTAGTTTGTAGAAAAATTGCATTTAAAAATGGGGATATTGTGGCCATGAGAAATATAAAAAAAAAAAAAATCGAATGCAAATTTGGAAAGGCAAGGAGGAAGGAGAAGGAGAAATTTGAAACCCACTGCTCCTATATGAATATGGAAAAAAAAGTGGGATTCCATGAAATGTATGACAAACCTTGGGCCTCATTTATAAAACGGTGCGTAGATTCAATTCAGAATTTTCGTACGCAAAAACAAAATTCTGATTCATAAACACGGGGCGGGCTGATATTCGGCACGGACTCTAAACAGACCATGAATACGTCTGGATGCGTTACCTTATACGGTGACTCTCCACGAGCCTCACGCTCCTCCCAACATCGTCCCATATTTGTCCTAATAAGGTCCATGTTAATCAATCAGTGAACATAGCAGCCTTGTTAAGAAGCCCTTGGTGACCAATCATGAAACGAAAAAATGGGGAAAAAACACGATTCAGTGATTGTGAGATCGATGTGCTCCTAACAGAGGTAGGACATCCAAACTGAATCCTGTTTGGAAGACTTAACCCTTGTGTGGTGTTCATATTTTTATTACACAGCCTTAATACTTAACAGATTTAGATCAATTACCAATAATATATACATCATTTATGGTTCATATTTGCCATTTACCCCTGTGAGATCACATTTACGATCATATGATCATTTTCGTTTTTTGTGAGAAAACAAGGAAATTCAATTATAAAAAAGGTAAAAAATAGAAACAAGATTTCTGAATATTATTAGTGCTCATTTCTTAGAACGTAATCAGAACAGGTGAAAGTGCTTTAAATGTAACAACTTTGTAACTTTGTGTGGGAATAGCAGGTGCAGAAAGACAACATTCCCACACACCTACAATCAGACTCTCACCCAGAAACACATATTTACACACACACACACACACACACACACACACACACACACACACACACACACACTGATTATGTAACATTGAGGAGGACACAGTCAAGTTTCATAGCACCTATAATTATTAACAATGGGTCCAGTAGACCTGAACTCCTCATATGTAATAGTTATGTGTAGGGGGGGTGTACATTTGCAGTCATTGAAAATAAGTTATATGTTATGTTCTTCACAGAAAAAGAGCCAAGGCCGATGAGTTTGAGTTAGAAGAAATAATAAATAGCATCATCTTTCTTTATTATTATAATATAGAGTGTGCTCACATCACAAGATTCTCCTCCCACTTGTAAACCTTGCTGTGGTGTTTGTTCAAAATACGGATGTTTGGTCAGGTGCCTTTGTCCTTCTTATTGACAAAAGTCTGATTTAGCGTCTGCTGCACGGTGTGGGAGGATCCCCTTCCTCTCCCGTTGCTGGCAGCCCCTTACCGGGCACCGCGACCGGCTCTGGGTCTCCTTGGAAAGAACGGGATTGTTGGGTTCAGGAAAACAAAAACTGGGTTGGATTGGCCTTGTTGGGATACCATCGGAGTTCACTAAGACACAGTCTACAAAACTCTGGGAAAAACCCGATTCAGTGACGATCACACGCATGTTCAAAAGGTTTGGAAAACTGGGCACATTTTTAGGCGTGGAAATTCTTTATAAATCCCGATATTTGCGAGGAATGTTGTGTCGGCAAAGTTCATGCTTCATCATTTTTTTCCTTGTGTAACAGGTTTTATAAATGTAAAAAGTAGAAACAAGATTTCTGAAAAATGTCTTAGTGTTCTTAATGAGGGAAAAAGCAGATGAATTAATAACTTTTATGCAAGATTTTGATCTGCCGAGTTCTAGTAGGATAAAATAGAGGCTCTAGACTCATTACCTGCACTAAATCCCCACAAAATCACTATTGACCAGCATGTAGTACAGAGTAGGGTGTTTCGAGACACTACGCTCATTAGACAAGGTCCAGAGACCTGAGATTGGGGTAATAGTTAAAGGGGAGACGCGATCTTAACACTAATTTAAAGAAAACTTCAGTTAAGAAATATGACAAGGACAAATAGTTTTACTCAGAGAACCAAGGTTACAAGCTAGGGGTTATTATAATTTAGAGCGCTTACATCACCAGATTCTCACTCCCAGACACATCACGGATGTTTGGTTCAGGAGCCTTTGTCCTTCTTATCGAGGTGAAAAGTTGTCTCGTCTGAGGCGATGTGGGATGTCAGCGTGATGGAGTTGTGGAATTACTATTGAAGATCCCCTGCCACTTTTAAATCATTTGTGTGGCAACATTTTGGTTTTTGGGAAAATAATAAACAGGAAAAAGTTGACAGACAAGTCTAACACAATATGTAAATATTGTAAGAAAAAAAATGCGCATGTTCAAAAGCTAACACGAGCACTATGCAAAAAAATTTTTACAGCACCACCACAGCTTTGCCAGGAATGGTGCAGTAGTTAGTAGCTTCGGCACTTTTTTTCTTACAATGTTTAGGCCCCATATTGTCTTAGTGTTCTTAATGTGACTCTTTCAGATGAATTAAAAACCTCAAGTAGGAAATCTAGTCAGGTTTTAATCTTACCTGAGATCTTGTAAAACGAGATCTTGACCACATGTAGTACAGAGTCTTTTCTCACCCACCTGCCCTAGGAAGGCTGCTGGACCAGACGGCATTTCTGGGTCTCTGCTGAAATGATGCAGCATAGAGCTGGCAGAGGCCTTGGGTCCTATTTACCAAAAGTCTCTGGACTCACATGTTGTTCCTTCCACTTGGAAAAGCTCTATTATTATTCCTGTTCCTAAAAAGGTATGCTGTAAGGATTATAATGAATACTGCCCAGTTGTTTTGAGAAAATCATTATCAACCTATTAAACAGATGTCATTTGCTCATTAGATCCTTTTCAGTTTGCATTTAGGGGCAAAAGAGGTACAGATGACTCAGTCACTGCCATGGTACATTTTATATCTAAACATTTAGAGGACCCTACCTCATATCAACGTGTTTTATTTTAGATTTCAGTTCAGCATTTAATACGGTACAGCACCACCTATTCATTAAAAAGCTGAATGACCTTAATGTCCATCCCTCATTATTAGGTGGTACCACTGGTTTCTACCGAATGGTAAACAGCAGGTCAGTGTTAATGGTACTCTCTCAGAGTGGAGAACTTGAAGCACCGGAGCCCCCCAGGGTTGAGTCAGTTCACCTGTCCTTTTTACCCTTTACACAGATGAGTATAGAAGCTATAATCCCAACAACTATATCATTACATGTTCTGATGATACTGCCATCCTAGCTTTAATAAAAAAGGACAGTGATCTATCTAACTACCTTTCAGAGATTCAAAGGTTTGTAAAATGGTGTGATGAGAAAAACCTTTTTCTGAATGTTTTCTGAAAAAAACTGAGGAGATGTTGTAAATAGATTAAATAAAAAAAATTAATTTGTCACTGCGTCAAAAAAGTTTTTAAATAGATAAACTAATGTCTAGGTCAAGAAGGACTGGGAGGATCTCTTTGGTTTTACTACAATTAAATGATTTACTTAAAGGGATTAGTGTTTTAGGAACCTTGCTGTGTTGTTTGTTCGATAACATCTATGTATGTTTTTCATACACATTGTGGAACAAAAAGTTTATCTTATAGTCTTGTGTGTGTGTGTGTGTGTGTGTGTGTGTGTGTGTGTGTGTGTGTGTGTCCTCAGTGAAGTGTATCAGTCTCTGCAGTAGCTTCCAGCTGCAGCAGTCAGTTCAGTTTCTGTTCAGTCTGACTGAGGGAGGTTTTTGTACGACGCTTTTTCACTGTGTGAACACCCACTGACTGTTGATGTTATGTTCACTCTGACAGTAGTAAACTGCTGCATCTTCAGTCTGGACTCCACTGATGGTCAGAGTGAAGTCAGAGTTTGATCCACTGCCTGTAAAACGATCTGGAATCCCTGATTGTCGAGTGCTAGTATAGTAAATGAGCAGTTTAGGAGTTTCTCCATCTCTTTGTTGGTACCAGGCTAACCTGTAAATATTTTCTATCCTCTGACTGGTCCTACAGCTGATGGAGACGGAGCCTCCCAGAGCAGAGCTCACTGCTCCAGGCTGAGTCACTGTGACCTGGCCTCTGGACTCTGAGGATACAGAGACAAAAACATAAAGCAGCGTCACGGTTTAGTCGGCTTCATTTCAGAGGGACGGATGTTGATAGAGGAGAGGAGTTTGATTCTCTGGACTTTACCTGTGAAGCAGCAGCAGAGGAGAGTCCAGATGAGGACGGAGATCAAAGTCATGTTTTTGATGAGGAGGATTTCTGTGTCTTCTGTTGTCATGAAGGACAGCTGTCAGTCATCCAGTGTTCAACTCTCAGGACTATAAACTCTCCCAGAGCACTGGAGCATGGTGCTGCTGATGCAAAGTGGCTCTCTATGGAAATGCTCTGACTGACTCCAACAGGGACTTGGATTACTCTGATGATGCTGTTCATCAATGGATCAATCACTTTATCAGAGTATTGATTAGGATCTTTCAATAACACTTTGACTTCTTGACAAATCTTTCAAAATGTTTGATTTAGGCTTCCCAGGACTAGCTGGAATATAAAAGAAGTCTTTTATTCCCTATGCCAAACAGGCATTGAACACAGAATAACTGCATTTCTTTTGCAATTTCTTTTATATTTGCTCTCTTGTATTTTGTATTAGACTTATTTGCTGCCACCTGCCCCTTTGCACTATTTTATATTGTATTCTGTAAACTCTGTATGTTCTAAATGATCAACACTGGCCTCTTAACAGCTGGGAGCAGAGAGGCAGGACACATATGCAAACACACAGAGTCAGTGAACTGTAGCTGTCCTCAACATGTCATGCTGTTTCCCCCTCAGTGCTGACAGCATGGACCTACATATTTACATATTCACATGGAGAGGATATTGAAAAGTCTGGTAGTAAACTGATCCAGTGACTTGTGGACATTCTTGTTCTGTTTTTACTAGTTGGTAATATGGTCTTTTTTTGAAAATGATTAGTTATATTAATATTAATACAGGTTTGACATTGTTGGGTGTTTGTAATATGAAGATTTCACCAAGTAAAGCAGTGATGAGTCTTTAGAGAAGGCTGAGGCTGAGGATCTCAGATGACATGCTTGAGAAACTCCAACCAGAAGTTTCTGACATTAAAAATAAATTTCCGTTCATCTCCTGAATCAATGCTGTTTATTCCCAGCAAGTCAAAACTTCATGAATGCATCATTACCTTGATCCACTTCGAAAATTACACATGAAAATGCAACATCTTCCAGTTTCCTTTTCGACATTCGAAGCTGCTTTTAACCTGAAACGTACGAAAAGTAAATGGCTAATAGCTTATAGCAGAGAAATCTTGGGGTAACCCTTAGTAACAGAACCTTGTGGGTGAATGAAACCTTTGATTCCTTCGTTGATGTTGTTTTATGCAAACTGTTACATTCTCTCTCACACACATACAGACACAGATTATTCCTCCATAAAGTGAGTAACTTCACTATAGAACTCTAGGACCTATTTCTGGCAGACTGCCACACTATGTTTGTGTTTTTTTTTTTTTTTACATTTATCTTTTTATTTCATTTAGACATAATACTTTATGAAAGTATTAAACTGCTGTGTCAGTGTTATTATGTTCAGTAGCACGTGATGAAACTTGTTTTAAAAAGGCATTGATGATTTGTGCATGAAATGTACTACTACTCTGTTGTCTACATTTGAAGATTGCATTTTGACTTGTTAAAGGACTCTAAATACAAAGTGTATGACTTGGGACTTGACTTGGGATTTGGTAGTCTTGACTTGGAACTTCAGTGCAAAGACTTGAGACTTACTTGTGACTTGCAAAACAGTGACTTGGTCCCACCTCTGAAGATCATGTGGTATGATTGAAAGCTCAACAGCTACTGGATGGATGTTGTGAAGAGATTGTTTTGCTGTTTCCAAAGTCAAGAATAATCTCAATGTAGTTGTTGGGTTGTTGAGTTGCATGTAGGAGAAATTGTGTTTTAGCATATACTGTATATGGAAGCAGTTATAGGATTTCTTATTTATTATTTGTATAAGTTCCAAAATGGCTCCTGTTGATTCTTTGGCAAGAATCACATAAGAACATGAGATTATTACGTGAGGCGAAGTATGCAGATCTGGTCGCGGAGTGCAGAGAAAGTGGATGGAGTGTGAGGCTGTACCCGGCGGAGGTGGGGGCCAGAGGCTTTGTGGGCAGATCAACATCACGTCTGCTCAAGGAGCTGGGACTACGTGGAGCCACACTGAGCAGATCCACCAAAGAGCTCTCGGAGGAAGCGGAGAAAGCAATCCACTGGCTCTGGCTGAAACGACGAGACAAGACTCGGGGAGTAACATCTAATTAGGTTTTGCTGCAGGGGGTGTCAGGGAGACGTCCCTGTTCACTGCCCCGCCCCACCAGGAGATGTTCTGGGTTAAGGGGCGAAACGTCAATGAGCGGTGGTCCCCAGCTGAAGACCCCGCAGCAAAACCTCGCGGTATGCGGTCAGGTTTAGGCCTGCCTCAGGGAAGAGGATGCCCCTCCCATGCACAGTCCACCTCAGGCTCCGTTGGAGATGCAACAGGCCAAAAGCCCGGCAGAAAGAACACCTCGCCGTAATGAATGATGATATGAATGCAGTAGCGGTTTTTGGCAAGGGCGAAGCGGGCAGCCGCCTGGGGCGGCATTTTTCATGACACATGGGGGGGCGGCACGAGCACTTAAAAAAAAAAAAAACTAAAAGTAGACTAGATAGTAGAAGGTCACGAAAGCAATCCAACTTTGCAAAAAAAAAAAGACGCTGTTATACTTATATTTAGGATTCACAAGGAGGAACGGCGTGCACGGCCACGGATGTGTGTGTGTGTGTGTGTGTGTGTGTGTGTGTGTGTGTCAGTGTGATCGCCAGTCCTACCAAAGCAGAGAATTAGCTCCACACATAGTTCATTATAGGCTAAGTTTTAAATATATTTGGAATATCCATTGACATATTCACATTTTACATGAAAAAAGTTACAGTATGGGACGTCGCATAGCATTACTGTATGTGCTGGGGTACATTTTCACATAATTTATATATAAGTGGACACCTGAGTATTAACAACCATATTGATATAAATACACTCAGAACATGCTTTTAGGGATATTGAAGTCAAATGGAGTGATAGTGATGTCATAATGCAGCAACAAAATAATCTGTATTTTCTGTCTTTTAAAAACTACTATGTGCTCGAAGGGGGTCTCGCCCAGGGTGTAATTCAATTTAGAACCGCACTGTATGAATGGATGGTGATTCAGCTGTCTGTGCTCTCTCTGCAGGTGATGGTTAGAGCAACTGGGAACAGCTGAGGATGTTCCCTAGCCTAGAAATCTAGACGCACCCTAGAGGCAGCAAATTTATTTTGCAGCCAGGGGGGTCTAGGCACTTGGTCAGGCCAATCACATCATGTACAGACTCGGTGGGCGGGGCTTATGGCTGCTGCTGCTGGGAACAGAGGTCTTCTGGAAGACTTGGAGTTCAGCTGTTCTTTGAGAAAAGAACAAAGAACGGCACTGAAGTCATTCTTAAAAAAGGAAGATGTGTTCCGAGTTTTGCCGACCGGATACGGCAAAAACTTTGCTACCTTCTTCGTTGCTCTGCTTGTTTGTAGCGCTATCCTGTTACGTGCAGAGGGAATGAAAGACAACTGTTTATAACGTCCCTCGGATTGAGCCCTGTCAATGGTGAGTTCCCAGACCCAACATCTGGATGTGGGTCTGGCTTGTCAGGCTAGATGTTCCCAGTAGCAGGAGGTTATTTAAGTCTGGATGCAGTGCAGCCCTCTCTCTGGCTGACTCTCCACTCTGCTTTAGTTCTCTACTCTGCTCCTATCAACCTTTGTAACAACCCGCACACACATATTTACCACTCATGCACATTACACATGAATGACTTTACTAATATCCACAGCCCATACATTACTTAAGTTAACCCTTTAATTTAGGTTGATTTGTTTAAATAAATATCTTTTCTAAAAATTTGATCGTGGTGTGTCTACATTTTGTTGTAAAAAGTGTGTGTGTGTGTGTGTGTGTGTGTGTCCTCAGTGAAGTGTATCAGTCTCTGCAGTAGCTTCCAGCTGCAGCAGTCAGTTCAGTTTCTGTTCAGTCTGACTGAGGGAGGTTTTTGTACGACGCTTTTTCACTGTGTGGACAACCACTGGCTGTTGATTAAGAATTCCCCCATACAGTAGTAAACTGCTGCATCTTCAGTCTGGACTCCACTGATGGTCAGAGTGAAGTCAGAGTTTGATCCACTGCCTGTAAAACGATCTGGAATCCCTGATTGTCGATTCCTAGTAACATAAATGAGCAGTTTAGGAGTTTCTCCATCTCTCTGTTGGTACCAGGATAGGTCCTCTCCATCATCTACTCTATGACTGGTTCTACAGCTGATGGAGACGGAGCCTCCCAGAGCAGAGCTCACTGCTCCAGGCTGAGTCACTGTGACCTGGCCTCTGGACTCTGAGGATACAGAGACAAAAACATAAAGCAGCGTCACGGTTTAGTCGGCTTCATTTCAGAGGGACGGATGTTGATAGAGGAGAGGAGTTTGATTCTCTGGACTTTACCTGTGAAGCAGCAGCAGAGGAGAGTCCAGATGAGGACGGAGATCAAAGTCATGTTTTTGATGAGGAGGATTTCTGTGTCTTCTGTTGTCATGAAGGACAGCTGTCAGTCATCCAGTGTTCAACTCTCAGGACTATAAACTCTCCCAGAGCACTGGAGCATGGTGCTGCTGATGCAAAGTGGCTCTCTATGGAAATGCTCTGACTGACTCCAACAGGGACTTGGATTACTCTGATGATGCTGTTCATCAATGGATCAATCACTTTATCAGAGTATAGTAAATGTTAGATTTAGGG
Source organism: Perca flavescens (assembly GCF_004354835.1). Taxonomy (NCBI): domain Eukaryota; kingdom Metazoa; phylum Chordata; class Actinopteri; order Perciformes; family Percidae; genus Perca; species Perca flavescens. Next base: position 8,243,671 of record NC_041344.1, on the reverse strand, counting down.
TCCCATGGACCTGCTGGAACATTTCCAAGAAGTATTTTATTCCCTATACCATACAGCCATTGAACACAGAATTACTCCATCAGGGATCACTTGTTATTTTATAAGATTTGCTATCTTGTATTATTTATAGAACTTATCTGCTGCTACCTGCCCATTTACACTATTGTATATTGTATTCTGAATATTCTTTATGTTTTTAATGGTGTGCTGTGTTATGTGCATTGTATTTACCTTTGCTGTACTTTGGGAGAAGCCAAAGACAAATTTCCACTGAGGTGGACAATAAAGTCAATCTACTCTAATGTCTTCTGTCTTATTTAAATTAATTACAAGAGAATAAATAATATAAATGTAATATAAATATCAAAACATGAATTCTGGAAAATCTGTAGCACTGTGTTATTGTCAGTTATCTTTTCATAACAGCGTCATTTTGGTGAGTTTGTTTGTGTCAAAGTCAGAGAGCCGTGTCTCTCTACAGTGAGAGGTTTTTGTACGGCGGCTCAATGACTTTGTATCACTGTGGTGGACTTTTGGTGGAGGAACCAGACTGAATGTTAACTGTAAGTACATTAGACTCCTTTAATAATCAAAATGTGTATATATATTCTATTTGAGCTTCATAATTGTGGAGCTTACTACAACATTTAGTCAGATATCTAAAATTTCTTATATTTGCAGCAATTCTTAACGGCTTTACAGCATCGTTAACCCAACAAAAAAACACTCCTGATGAATAATCTTGTTGCACTAAAACTTTCTAAAGTCTTATCAGTTCGTTGTAGAAAACTACTCAGCATTAGTCTGTGTGAAGAAAATATTTGTGAAAGTTAAAGATTTTATAATCTGGCTCAAGAACTCTGCTGATAATCTTTGGTTCAGTGTTTGATGTGAATAAGTATTACTCCATCTTTCTCCCAGAATAATGATTTTGAAGCTAATCGACATATTTTTGTGAGAATTTTATGAGTTTGAAAAAGTAATTCAGTAGTTAACAATATTAATTTAGATATTTTCAGTAATGAAAAAGTCTGTTCAGTGATGATTCCTGCTTACATGAACAGAACAAAGAAATATCATTAATGAGGTTTTTGTTTAGGACAAGAAATGTGTAAGAAAGTTAAAACAGTAAAAGCCTCACAATCTCCATCTTATGTGGATTATTTTGAACTATTAAACTGAAAGTTTAGTAAAAGAGAGCCAGTTTGAACTTTTTATCGTTAGTACTGAAACCTGTCTGTTGTCATGGTTCAGCAGTGATGCCTGTCTGTTGCCATGGTTACCGAGATCAGAGAGGGAAGTGAAACATTTTAAGACCAGTTTGATCCAATCTGGGGAAGAGCAGCAGAACTAGTAGCCTCCTCTGCTGCAGCCAACAGGCTAGAGTTTAGTTGACCTCATATCAACTTTATTAATCTCTCTCTCTCTGCAGTGGGTCGAGCCGGCCCCACCCTGACGGTGCTGCCCCCCTCCAGTGAGGAGCTGCTGCAGGGGAAGGCCACGCTCATGTGCCTGGCCAACAAGGGCTTCCCCTCAGACTGGAGTCTGGCCTGGAAGGTGGACGGCAGCAGCAGCAGCAGCAGCTGGGAGGAGAGCAGGAGCCCCGGGGTGCTGGGGAAGGACGGCAAATACAGCTGGAGCAGCACCCTGAGGCTCCCTAAAGACCAGTGGGAGAAGGTGGGCTCTGTGACCTGTGAGGCCACCCTGGGCTCCCAGACTCCACTCTCAGAGACACTGAGGAGAGACCAGTGTTCCCAGTCCTGACCTGACTCACTGGGACTCTGCTACTGGTTTCACTCTGATACTGATCTCAGTCTGCTCTCTGCTACTCTCTCTCTCTCTCTCTCTCTCTCTCTCTCTCTCTCTCTCTCTCTCTCTCTCTTTCTGGCATCAGACCAATTTAACAGTATTCAACTTAAAATAGAAATGCTTTATTTGTTGTAATAATCATTTTGCTGTTAAAGCTGTAAGACAATAAAACATGATTCATAGGAAAAAGTCTGCATCTTTATTTAACAACATTTTTCCTTCACCTATATGTTTATATATAGAAGTTTATAAAAAATAAATCTTTATTTCAGACTCAGAAGTATGTCCATATCAAGAGAAATATAAAAAAATTTCAAAAATATACATACAAAATACAACACATCTGTCATTTTAAGGATTTGTGTGCAAGCGGTCATGCCAGTGTGTTTTCTGAGTTTAGATGACATAACCCATGTCTCAGTAAGATTTATGGTGACAGTCTCATTAATAAACTCCAGGATTACATCATAACTCTATGAGGTTGACCTGACAGTTTCTCTGTTTAACATTATTATCTAAATTTAGGTATGAACATGGTGTGAATGGCGGATGAAAGGGGGACATTTTTCATGAAATGATTTAAAAATGTAGTCTAAGTTACTCAATAGAGTTGTTAGAATTTGAAATAAATTGTAGAGCATCGTCAACATATATTTATAGCGTGATTCTGAACTGACATTTATAAACTAAAGATTTAAGTGTTTAAGTTTAAGTGTTGCAGGTTTCTTGAAGAACACCAGAAAAACAACCAATAGTGTTTTATTATTGAGTTATTAATGTGCTGCTTTACAATGTTCTTATCGCACAGGTTAGTGTTTTTGCAATCCAACATTTTTGTAGTATGTCATTAATCATCGTCAAAAAAACAATCTGCTTATATTTGAAGTATTCTAACAAAGTTCAACCCTTTTATTTAAAGTAATGCATGTATATCTTCACCTGAGATAAATCAGGATTCCTATTTTGTAAATATTTCATTTGTATCAAAACAATATGTAAATCCTGTCAATACATCTGCAAATCATTTAATGTAAATGGTTTTAGAGTTTGAAATGAATACCTAAATAATAAAAAAATGTATGAAAATAACAAAAGTCTACATGAAGATGCATTGAATGTACATAAAATACTAAACCTTTAATCAACTGTATGAAAGTTAATATGAAACTGATGGAAACACTGTAATACATATGTATGATATCATATGATGTATTTGATATAATATGATGTATTTCACTAAAATATAACTTTAAACCCTTTAATTAGTTTAATTCTATTTATTATAGTTATGTTTTGATTTAGAATGATTTCATTCAATTTAACATTTAATATATTTGTTGAAAAACTCATTTGTTGTAAAAATAATCTGTCAAAAGACTGAAAAAAAGATATGTCATTATCTGAATAACTATACATTTTTAGGTCAATATTTCATCACCAGTATTACCCTGTCTCATTAATTGAGAATTAATCTAATTTACACAACGCTCATTGGACCTGACTTTGAGGGCACTGTTTCAAAACCTGCCAGAACAAACATATCAATAAAATTACTTACTTTAGGAAATTCTACATGTGCATGATTGTGTTACACTTTCTTCTTCTTGTATTTGTTATACTGTATTAATATGTATGTCTAGTGGTGTAGTTTCTGTGCAGCTGTTGAGTCAGATCAGTTCCTCTCCAGCTGAGGAGGTTTTTGTACGACGTTGTATCACTGTGTGAACGGGAAGCTGTTACTCTGCTGACAGTAATAATCTCCTCCATCTTCAGTCTGAACTCCACTGATGGTCAGAGTGAAGTCAGTTCCAGATCCACTTCCACTGAAACGGTCCGAAACTCCAGTGTGACGAGTTGTAGCACGATAAATCAGAAGTTTAGGAGATTCTCCAGGTTTCTGAAGGTACCAGTGCAGGTAAGTACTAGCAGTTGAACTGGCTTTACATCTGATAGAGACAGACTGTCCTGGAGCAACAGACTGAGATCCAGGAGACTGAGTCAGGATGATTTCTCCTGATGAACCTGGAAAACATGAAAAAGAGCAGAAGGGTTATTGAGACAAATCCAGCTTGGAGAAAGATGATCAACATCCAAACAGAAGAGTCTCATTTCTTTAACATGGAGAAGAGATGGAAGAAGGTAAATGCTGCTTGTTCCAGTCTTTCTCCATCATAGCAGAACATCATTGAGGTCAACCTGGTTGCATCCTGAAGCAAAGATTTCAGAAGAGAGTCTCACCCTGAACAAGGAGCCCCAGGGTGGCCAGCAGTAGAATCAGTGACATCATCATCGTGCTGCCGGCGTGTCAGTGACTCTGAAAGTCCTGGACAGTCACTGATCAACACTGGCCTCTTAACGGCTGGGAGCAGAGAGGCAGGACACATATGCAAACACACAGAGTCAGTGAACTGTAGCTGTCCTCAACATGTCATGCTGTTTCCCCTTTTACTTTGACTAATTAAATGTGTCACTACATAATGGGCTACGGATGAATGGTAAAATCTTGTCATGAAAACTTCATTTAGTTTCCACCAAGGAAGTACAGAACGTTGATTCTGTTTGTGGGTATTTTTACATCTATAGTTTGTTTTTTACTACAGATGGTTAACGAGGTGCCAAATATCTATTCAATGCACTCTTGAGTGTGGGATGACAGGATTCATACCAGGAAATAGGTTGTGATAATGTTTATTCATTCTGCAGATAATCATTTAGTGGATGATTGGGACAATGTATTCTGTTTCACCATACTTTATTTCTTTTAGCCAGGGAATCTACTTTAATTTAAATACTGAATTTAAGTTTGGTGAAAAGGTGAACTCCAAAGTCTATAATTGATCCTTTTTAAAAATTGAAGAGGGGAGTACAGACAGAAGAGTTGTTTTAATAACTGATCACATGATGGACATGAAGAAGAGAAAATGTTTAGTCATGTATAATTGAGAAATCATCGGCGTACAGGCTGTTTGACGGTGGTGTCACTCTGAAAAGATGCTTGAAATGCATTTCCTATTTATTATTACATTTCAGTTATTACAGTTTTCCTATGATTCTGTTGACCTTGTTGACTTTTGACTTATTCATTGTTAAACTTTGGCCCACTTTGCCTCGATCTAAGATGAGGACGATCATTTCTACATTTCTTTCATCTATTTACACTGTTGTTACTACTTGTCTTTCACGTCCATGAACCACTACCAACAGGTTTAAAGGCTTTTTACTAGCTCCTTGAAGAGATCGCATATCACATCTGTCTTGATTTTTTTTCACAGTCTCTCGAGTAAATTTAGAATCAATTTCAAGATACCTGTTATCAGTTTTAGAGCCCTACATGGTCAGGCACCGTCCAATATCAATGAGATTATACAGGCCTATATAACGAGGAGGTCATAAACATCTTGATTTATTTTTTCTCACTACAGACTTATAAGTGAAGTTGACTGTGGATCTGAAGTCAGGAGTTTTGATCTTTGGGAGTGTCTCCAGTTGGACTTAAGTGGACACTGTGAAAACCTTTTATAGGGAACAAATGGTTTAGTGTGGCTTTTGTAGTTTAGGATTTTTTAAATATGTTTTATGTTATATGTACTTTTATGTTTTATTGAAAAGCATATTTGAAGTGTTTTATAAGAATCTTCCCTTGCTTCCAAAAGGAAAAGCGCTACTTTTAGTGGTGATAAAGGAAATTCATGGTTAAGAAAGAAGTGTGTGTGTGTGTGTGTGTGTGTGTGTGTGTGTGTGTGTGTGTGTGTGTGTGTGTGTGTGTGTGTGTGTGTGTGTGTGTGTGTGTGTGTGTGTGTGTGTGTGTGTCCTCAGTGAAGTGTATCAGTCTCTGCAGTAGCTTCCAGCTGCAGCAGTCAGTTCAGTTTCTGTTCAGTCTGACTGAGGGAGGTTTTTGTACGACGCTTTTTCACTGTGTGAACACTTGCTGACTGTTGATATAGTGATAACTCTGACAGTAGTAAACTGCTGCATCTTCAGTCTGGACTCCACTGATGGTCAGAGTGAAGTCAGAGTTTGATCCACTGCCTGTAAAACGATCTGGAATCCCTGATTGTCGAGTGCTAGTACTATAAATGAGCAGTTTAGGAGTTTCTCCATCTCTCTGTTGGTACCAGGATAGATATCTAGGATTCTGACTAATCCTACAGCTGATGGAGACGGAGCCTCCCAGAGCAGAGCTCACTGCTCCAGGCTGAGTCACTGTGACCTGGCCTCTGGACTCTGAGGATACAGAGACAAAAACATAAAGCAGCGTCACGGTTTAGTCGGCTTCATTTCAGAGGGACGGATGTTGATAGAGGAGAGGAGTTTGATTCTCTGGACTTTACCTGTGAAGCAGCAGCAGAGGAGAGTCCAGATGAGGACGGAGATCAAAGTCATGTTTTTGATGAGGAGGATTTCTGTGTCTTCTGTTGTCATGAAGGACAGCTGTCAGTCATCCAGTGTTCAACTCTCAGGACTATAAACTCTCCCAGAGCACTGGAGCATGGTGCTGCTGATGCAAAGTGGCTCTCTATGGAAATGCTCTGACTGACTCCAACAGGGACTTGGTGATTCCCATACAACACTTATTATAGAAACATGTAAAAGAAAGGTTAAGGCCAGAAATGTTTGACATGGACTAACATACCAACACTTTTAAGGGTGCGCAGGTTCATAAGCATTTTGTTATTTTTCATTAAAATGTTATCAGTGCTTTGTAAAGAGAATAAAGCCACTTTTTAGCTAGGATGACGAGTCATGGTAAAAAATAAGAAGGATGGAAATTCTTCTATTTTTAAATCTCAGCCATACATATATAAACAAAAACGATTCAGTTTCTCCATCATGCATTTATACATGATAGAAAAATGGTGCAATTGTAATAATAGTTTTGTAAGATTAGTAACATTAGTTTAGTGGATTCCAACAAGGGTGAAATATGAAGTCAGTCAGTAAAAGTTTAAAAAGCAAGAAAAAAGATATACAGTACAGGCCAAAAGTTTGGACACACCTTCTCATTCAAATGCGTTTCCTTTTATTTTCATGACTATTTACATTGTAGATTCTCACTGAAGGCATCAAAACTATGAATGAACACATATGGAATTATGTACTTAACAAAAAAGTGTGAAATAACTGAAAACATGTCTTATATTTTAGATTCTTCAAAGTAGTCACCCTTTGCTTTTTTATTAATAAGGGAAAAACTTCCACTAATTAACCCTGACAAAGCACACCTGTGAAGGTAAAACCATTTCAGGTGACTACCTCATGAAGCTCATTGAGAGAACACCAAGGGTTTGCAGAGTTATCAAAAAAAGCAAAGGGTGGCTACTTTGAGGAATCTGAAATATAAGACCTGTTTTCAGTTATTTAACACTTTTTTGTTAAGTACATAATTACATATGTGTTCATTCATAGTTCAGTGAGAATCTACAATGTAAATATTCATGAAAATAAAGAAACACATTGAATGAGAAGGTGTGTCCAAACTTTTGGCCTGTACTGTATATACAAATATGAATGACAAATCAACAACAGAACCAGTTTTTAAAAGTCAATTCACAGAGGGAGAGAAGCCCTGATCATCCTCCAGTCTGTTCCACTAAAAGACATCTGTCCAGATGTGGTAATCTACAAGAGAATCAACACACTGGTTTCTATTCAACATGTGTATCAGTGATGCTGGGATTGAAACAGACTTTGTTTTACTTGTTGATCAGAGATCTGTGCACGGTGCACAGGAGGGATCTGATGAGCTGTCTGATCATTTACAAATGTTAAGGAGGGGATTTCTAGATTTCAGATATTCAGGGAAGTCCCTCACTGTGATTATGTGCCTTCATTACAAAGTGAGCAACTGATTTTTCTGTACATTTCAGAGGGAAGTGATAGGAGGCAGAAAACATGCTTTAATCCCTGATACGATTATGGTCTACAAGAGGGGAAACTAATTGTATTATATTGTTAAATCAAATGTAATCTGCATACAAATAGATTTTATGGTTGTGGACTCTGAACACATGCTTGATACTGATGCTGACGATGTATTAATCCATTCAGCTGAGGGATCAGTGAGAAATATAAAGAGATAGAGGACGTTCACGTCATGTACATGATTGTATTAGGAAATGTATTTAAACAGTGTGTGTGTGTGTGTGTGTGTGTGTGTGTGTGTGTGTGTGTGTGTGTGTGTGTGTGTGTGTCCTCAGTGAAGTGTATCAGTCTCTGCAGTAGCTTCCAGCTGCAGCAGTCAGTTCAGTTTCTGTTCAGTCTGACTGAGGGAGGTTTTTGTACGACGCTTTTTCACTGTGTGAACACACCCCCACTGTGATAACTCTGACAGTAGTAAACTGCTGCATCTTCAGTCTGGACTCCACTGATGGTCAGAGTGAAGTCAGAGTTTGATCCACTGCCTGTAAAACGATTTGAAATCCCTGATTGTCGAGTGCTAGCATAGTAAATGAGCAGTTTAGGAGTTTCTCCATCTCTCTGTTGGTACCAGGCTAAAAGGTGGTACGGGCTAGAAAAATAAACAGCCTGACTGGTCCTACAGCTGATGGAGACGGAGCCTCCCAGAGCAGAGCTCACTGCTCCAGGCTGAGTCACTGTGACCTGGCCTCTGGACTCTGAGGATACAGAGACAAAAACATAAAGCAGCGTCACGGTTTAGTCGGCTTCATTTCAGAGGGACGGATGTTGATAGAGGAGAGGAGTTTGATTCTCTGGACTTTACCTGTGAAGCAGCAGCAGAGGAGAGTCCAGATGAGGACGGAGATCAAAGTCATGTTTTTGATGAGGAGGATTTCTGTGTCTTCTGTTGTCATGAAGGACAGCTGTCAGTCATCCAGTGTTCAACTCTCAGGACTATAAACTCTCCCAGAGCACTGGAGCATGGTGCTGCTGATGCAAAGTGGCTCTCTATGGAAATGCTCTGACTGACTCCAACAGGGACTTGGATTACTCTGATGATGCTGTTCATCAATGGATCAATCACTTTATCAGAGTATTGATTAGGAATGTTTCAATACCACTTGGACTTCTTTACAAATGTTCTTCGAAAATGTTAGATTTAGGGTCCCAAGGACCAGCCGGAACATGTAAAAAGTATTTTATATCCTATTCCATACAGCAATTGAACACAGAATGACTGCATCAGGGAACACTTGTTATTTATATACTTGAATTATTTATAGAACTTATCTGCTGCTACCTGCCCATTTACACTATTGTATATTGTATTCTGTATCCATCCATCCATCTTCGTCCGCTTATCCGGTGTCGGGTCGCGGGGGGAGCAGCTCCCTACAGTATTCTGTATATTCTGTATATTTTTAATGGTGTGCTGTGTTATGTGCATTGTATTTACCTTTCCTGTACTTTGGGAGAAGGCAAACACAAATCTCCACTGAGGTGGACAATAAAGTCAATCTAATCTAATGTCTTCTCTCTTATTTAAATTAATTGCAAGAGAAGAAATTACATACATTTAACATATACCAAAAACATGCATTAAGGAAATCTGCAGCACTGTGTTATTGTCAGTTCTCTTTTCATAACAGCCTCATTTTGGTGAGTTTGTTTGTGTCAAAGTCAGAGAGCCGTGTCTCTCTACAGTGAGAGGTTTTTGTACGGCGGCTCAATGACTTTGTATCACTGTGGTGGACTTTTGGTGGAGGAACCAGACTGAATGTTGGAAGTAAGTCAAACTTTTAAACTTTTTATTTCAGGAGCTATTTTTCTTCCGTTACTTTCTGCACTCTTAACTTTCCAGATTTGTGAAATATGAATCCATAATTTTACACAAATATTTTGCACTAAAAGGCAAAGGTCTGCTGTTGAAATAGAAAATTGTAAAGTTCATTGTAAGAAAATGAAATCTTGAGTCAGAGGATAAATCATTATTTCCAACTTTAATGGTAAAGTAGCATCTTGAGGGCTTGTAGGTTTAGTTCAGTCTGACAAAGTCAGAGAGCCGTGTCTCTCTACAGTGAGAGGTTTTTGTACGGAGGCTCAATGACTTTGTATCACTGTGGTGGACTTTTGGTGGAGGAACCAGACTGAATGTTGGAAGTAAGTTTCTGCACAAATACTACAAACTATATTGGAAATATTGTAAAGTAATGTTTTAAATTCTGTGTACAGTTGATAAAATGTATATGTATTCATGTTTTAATTTGTCCTCCTTTATCGTGGAGACTAACTCAGAGCAGCTTCACTAAACATTTCTTTACACATTTCTGTCAAACTGAAATTTAAATGACTTGAAGTTTGGAAAAGATAAAACTGAAAAACTGTTCTACAAGATTCATTTTTCATTTTCCACATCAATGATAACTGTTTAAAGCAAATGAAGAATCAAATATTCAAAGAATTGAACAGAGCAAAGATAAAGATCGGTATTTGAAAATGTGCAACATCTCTTTACTGTGTCATGTATTGTTTCAAAGTTTGAAAACTATTTGAACAGTTTGGTAATGATGATCGAAATCCACATGAAGAACATTTGATGTTGTCAGCTCATTTTCTGGATTGTTTTCTATTACACTAAATACTTTAAAGTAATGTATAGTTAGGTTGGTGATGATCTTGATTTGGAGGTTTAAAGATTTGTCCAAAAGTTGACATTTTATTTCCAGTGTATAGTTAGATATATATCAGCTCATTGTGTAGATGATTCTCTCTGTGCTGATTTACATGAGAGGCTTCTTAAAGGGAAGTGAAACAATGTGTGAGTGAGTGACTGGTGGAGCAGAAAAACCATCTGACAGAAACTCCTTAAAGGAGAAAACCAACTCTCACACAGTCAAGGTGTCCAAGTGTCTGCTGGTTGATTGACAGCTGTGTGGTCCCTGTCCTCTAAGCTGATTGGTGTCTCCTAGGTGATGTCCGCCCCACCCTGACGGTGCTGCCCCCCTCCAGTGAGGAGCTGCTGAAGGGGAAGGCCACGCTCATGTGCCTGGCCAACAAGGGCTTCCCCTCAGACTGGAGTCTGGCCTGGAAGGTGGACGGCAGCAGCAGCAGCAGCAGCTGGGAGGAGAGCAGGAGCCCCGGGGTGCTGGGGAAGGACGGCAAATACAGCTGGAGCAGCACCCTGAGGCTCCCTAAAGACCAGTGGGAGAAGGTGGGCTCTGTGACCTGTGAGGCCACCCAGGGCTCCCAGACTCCGCTCTCAGAGACACTGAGGAGAGACCAGTGTTCCCAGTCCTGACCTGACTCACTGGGACTCTGCTACTGGTTTCACTCTGATACTGATCTCAGTCTGCTCTCTGCTACTCTCTCTCTCTCTCTCTCTCTCTCTCTCTCTCTCTCTCTCTCTCTCTCTACAGATTCATCACAAGTTGAAAGTCCATCTTGTGTTGCTTGCAGTAATGCTGATATTCTCTGTGTGTTAAAACAATAAAGACAAATGTATCAACTTAATGTCGTCCGAGCTTATTGATCCAAGAATGACTGCCGTCATGTGTTCCTTTCTTAAATGAACATCTACAGTATCAATGAAATCCTGAGAGAGTTTTTCTCTGTAGCATTTCCATGAGCTGATTCTTTTAGAAAGAAGTGATGAGATGATGTAATGCAGGTCCCATCTGCTCGGTGCAGCCTGACAGGGTTTAGCTGTGGTGTCCTACAGCAGGTATGGAGCTGGTGGGAAAGGATGAAAGTCAAACTCTGGTCAGCACCACTGTTACTGCTCTCCTTGACAAAGTCAATGTGAGAGAAAGTCAACAGATTCTTTGGGTTTTTCTCCCAACAATAATGGTCACCACTGTCATCTAATGTGTCTGATCTAAAGCAGGTAACAGGTAGATGGGAATGACCTGCTGTGCTGTGCTCTTTGATACAGAAGTGGTTTTAGATCTTGTGGTAATCTGATCTCCTCAGTGCATAACTTCATATCACATTAACTGTTCTGATAGGAAACTTTTTGGCATTTATGTTTCTAGTAAAACTTTGTTCATCACAATGTGAAAAGAGTCTTAAGAGTCCACCACTGTTTGTTTCATTAGCGATAGAAGTTGACACACGTTCTTCTCATCATATTCTGTTCAAAGTTCCCAAAACAAATACTGTCTTCTCTCTGTCGTCATTACAGTCTGCTGCAGCCAAAGACTGGAACTATCTGCAAAAAACCACTAAAGCTGAAAACTTGTATCTTCATGTCAGCTTTTAACAACTCTGTTATGGACCTTCTCTCTGATACATGCGGCTGTTTTGGGAACCACAAGCATTCCCTCCCCATTATCTGTCTGCTGTTTACTGTTGCCCCATGCTGATTGTTGTTGTCTTGCTGCTGCTGTTTAGCTCTGCATGTTGAATTAGTGCTTGTGTTTGTTGCTCGTGTTCTGTCGTCGTTTGACACCATGCTTGTGTGCTAGACTGTATGTCATTTCTGTTCTGCTTGCTGTGATTGGGTGGAAGTAGTGGAGGTGTTGGAAATGTTTGGATGTTTGCTGTCATCTTTTTAACTGACAATATGATATTTCTCTATTAGCCCTTACACCCTCCCTTAAGAGGCTTTGCCTTTTGCAAAGCTGCCATTGTAAATGTATATGTGTTTTAAATGACTTGCCTGGATAAATACAGGATGAAAAAAAGAATAATTAAAAAACTCAGACAGGTCTGTGTCCAGAATGAAACTAATAATGAAACACGTTGTTTTGGTAACTGTAATGGGACTATTTTTACAAACTCTTGGTAATTTATTGTATTGTGTGTGTGTGTGTGTGTGTGTGTGTGTGTGTGTGTGTGTGTGTGTGTGTGTGTGTGTGTGTGTGTCCTCAGTGAAGTGTATCAGTCTCTGCAGTAGCTTCCAGCTGCAGCAGTCAGTTCAGTTTCTGTTCAGTCTGACTGAGGGAGGTTTTTGTACGACGCTTTTTCACTGTGTGAACACCCACTGACTGTTGGGATAGTGAAGACTCTGACAGTAGTAAACTGCTGCATCTTCAGTCTGGACTCCACTGATGGTCAGAGTGAAGTCAGAGTTTGATCCACTGCCTGTAAAACGATCTGGAATCCCTGATTGTCGAGTGCTAGCATAGTAAATGAGCAGTTTAGGAGTTTCTCCATCTCTCTGTTGGTACCAGGCTAACCTGTGGTTTCCATCATTATAAACATCCTGACTGGTCCTACAGCTGATGGAGACGGAGCCTCCCAGAGCAGAGCTCACTGCTCCAGGCTGAGTCACTGTGACCTGGCCTCTGGACTCTGAGGATACAGAGACAAAAACATAAAGCAGCGTCACGGTTTAGTCGGCTTCATTTCAGAGGGACGGATGTTGATAGAGGAGAGGAGTTTGATTCTCTGGACTTTACCTGTGAAGCAGCAGCAGAGGAGAGTCCAGATGAGGACGGAGATCAAAGTCATGTTTTTGATGAGGAGGATTTCTGTGTCTTCTGTTGTCATGAAGGACAGCTGTCAGTCATCCAGTGTTCAACTCTCAGGACTATAAACTCTCCCAGAGCACTGGAGCATGGTGCTGCTGATGCAAAGTGGCTCTCTATGGAAATGCTCTGACTGACTCCAACAGGGACTTGGATTACTCTGATGATGCTGTTCATCAATGGATCAATCAGTTTATCAGAGTATTGATTAGGATCTTTCAATAACACTTTGACTTCTTGACAAATCTTTCAAAATGTTTGATTTAGACTTCCCAGGACCAGCTGGAACATATACAAGAAGTCTTTTATTCCCTATGCCAAATAGGCATTGAACACAGAATAACTGCATTTATTTAGAAATTTTTTAATATTTGCTCTCTTGTATTTTTTATTAGACTTATTTGCTGCCACCTGCCCATTTACACTATTTTATATTGTATTTTGTATACTCTGTATGTTCTAAATGATCAACACTGGCCTCTTAACGGCTGGGAGCAGAGAGGCAGGACACATATGCAAACACACAGAGTCAGTGAACTGTAGCTGTCCTCAACATGTCATGCTGTTTCCCCCTCAGTGCTGACAGCATGGACCTACATATTTACATATTCACATGGAGAGGATATTGAAAAGTCTGGTAGTAAACTGAGCAAGTGACTTGTGGACAGTTTTGTTCTATTTTTTCAGTTTGGTATAATTTTTTAACTTCCATGTGTTTATTGAGAACAACTAAAAAAACTGCATCGTGCTCGTGCAAAAAGTACATGAACCCTTGAGTTAATGACCTGAAAAAAGCTAATTGGAGTCAGCTTTTAGCACACGTGGAGTCTAGTTAAGATAATGAGTTTGGAGGTGTGGACTACAGCTACTTTGACTGATAAAAAGCCTTCAAACTTTTGGAGTTTGTGCTGCACAAGAAGAACACACTTAAGTGAGCCATGCCTCGCCAAAAAGAGCTTTCAGAGGATCTATGATCAAGAATTGTTGATTTACATGAAGCTGGCAAGGGTTACAAAGTTATTTCAAAGACTTTAGAAATTAATCTGTCATCAGTTAGGAAAACAATCTACAAAAAAGACACTTTGGGACTATTGCTACTCTACCAAGAAGTGGCACCAGTCAAAATGACACCAAGATGAATGTTCAATAATGACATGAAAGATCTGAATTTGTTTATTTTAGACACTTTGTTTGTCAATACCCTTGATTTATATGAAGATCAGATCACATTTTATGACCAATTCATTCAGAAAAACATGAAATTCCAAAAGGTTCACATACTTTTTCTTGCCACTGCATTTACATATTCACATGGAGAGGATATTGAAAAGTCTGGTAGTAAACTGATCCAGTGACTTGTGGACAGTTTTGTTCTGTCCTTCCAGTTTGGTAATATGGTCTTTTTTTTGATAATGATTAGTGATATTAATATTAATGCAGGTTTGACATGTTTCTAATGTGAAGATTTCACCAAGTGAAGCAGTGATGAGTCTTTATAGAAGGCTGAGGCCAGTGTTGTAGTTCTCAATATCAGTCTTGGTCTCAAGACCACTCTTTAAAGGTTTTGGTCTCGTCTCAGAATCTGACGCATTTTTACTCGGTCTTGTCTTGTCTCAGATCTTTGGATCCAATTACTAAAACATGTCTTAGTGTTCTTAATGAGGGTGAAAAAGCCGATGAATTAAATAACTTTTATGCAAGATTTTGATTAGCTGAGTTCTAGTAGGATAAAATCGAGCCTCTAGACTCATTACCTGCACTGAATCCCCCAAAAATCACTATTGACCAGCATGTTGCACAGAGTCTTTTCTCACCCACCTGCCCTAGGAAGGCTGCTGGACCAGGCGGCATTTCTGGGTCTCTGCTGAAATGATGCAGCGTATTGCTAATTGCTTGCTTTGCTAATAATAAACCTTGGATTACCAGTGACATCAAACAGCTCCTGAATCAGAAAAAGCAGGCGTTCAGGAATGGAGACAGAGTGAGGCTCAGAGGGGTGCAGCATGAGCTGAGGAGGACACTGAAGCAGGCAAAGGTGGACTATAAAAACAAAGTGGAAGGGAAACTACGGGATAACAACATTAAAGAGGTGTGGAAGGGGATGAGAAACATCACTGGATTGAAAAAGAAGAATGGCCAGGTTTTTGAGGAAGATGTGGACAAAGCCAATGACTTCAACCAGTTCTACAATAGGTTTGACAGGGGGGCCGGACACTGCCCTGACCCAGCCGGGAGGGTCTCACCCGCTGTCACCTCCGCCACTTCAGATACCCCTTCTGCTGCTGCTTTTTCATCCTCTCTGGTGTACCCGCTATGTAGCGGCATCCCCAAACCTGTATCTGCAGCCCCCACTACAACTTTGCTTTTGACTCTGCCATCCTGGTCTTCTCTTCCAGGGAGCTGTCACCTGTCATCAGCAGGTGTGGATACTGCAACATCTGACCAGCGCTCTCTGTCTTTACCAATAGAAGAGGTGAGGGCGGAGTTAAGGAGACTGCACAGGGAAAGCAGCAGGTCCGGACGGTGTGTGTCCAAAACTACTGAAGGACTTTGCAACTCAACTAGCGGAGCCCCTCCATAACCTCTTCAACCTGAGTCTACAGACAGAGAAAGTCCCGGTGTTGTGGAAAACATCCTGTCTTGTACCAGTGCCCAAAACAGGACTCCCGGTGGAGATGAATGACTACAGGCCAGTGGCGTTAACATCCCACATTATGAAGACTCTGGAGCGGCTGCTCCTCCGCCACCTGAAACCGCAGGTTGCACAAGAATTAGATCCCCTTCAGTTAGCCTACCAGGAACATATAGGAGTGGAGGATGTGGTCCTCTTCATGTTGCACCGGGCCTATGCCTATCTGGATGTGCCTGGTTCTTATGTAAGGATCATGTTTTTTGACTTTTCTAGTGCATTTAACACCATCCAGCCCCTTATACTGAGAGACAAGCTCGTAAGTATAGGGGTGGCCCCCTCCTTGACCAACTGGATAACGGACTACTTAACATCAAGGCTGCAGTTTGTCAAGCTGGGGAAGTGTGTTTCGGGGTCGATGGAATGCAGTACCGGGGCTCCACAGGGGACGGTTCTGGCTCCGTTCCTGTTCACTTTGTACACATCGGACTTTAAGTACAATTCTGAGTCCTGCCAAATCCAGAAGTACTCCGACGATTCGGCTGTTGTGGCATGTGTGCGAGGTGGACGGGAGGAGGAGTACAGGGACCTTGTGGAGGACTTCTGTGACTGGAGCAATAAGAACTGTCTCCTCCTGAACACCACCAAGACTAAAGAGATGGTGGTGGATTTTAGGAAGTCAAAGCCAACCTGTCAGCCGGTCTGCATAAAGGGGGAGGCCATTGAGGTTGTGCAGACCTACAAGTACTTGGGTGTACTCTTGGACAGTAAGCTTGACTGGTCCGCTAATACAGATGCTCTGTATAAAAAGGGACAGAGACGTCTCTTCTTTCTCAGGAGGCTCAGATCTTTGACATTAGTAGCGATCTGCTGCTCTTGTTTTATCAGACTGTGATGGAGAGTGACCTGTTTTATGGGGCGGTTTGTTGGGGTGGCAACATGACAGACAAGAACAGCAGACGTCTTGACAAGCTGGTCAAAAAGGCCAGCTCAGTGCTGGGCAGAAGACTGGACTCATTGGGAACTGTAGTAGAGGGGCGTGCATGCAACAAACTGTACGCCATAATGGGTACTGACAAGCACCCCCTCTACAAGGTCCTGGCTGGACAGAGGAGCACTGTAGGACAGAGAGGTTCAGGAGATCCTTTGTCCCCACAGGCATCAGGCTATGTAACACCAACACATGTTAAAAAAAAACTGAGGAGATGTTGTAAATAGATGAAAAAATTAATTTGTCCCTGTGTTAATAAAGCTTTTAAATAGCAGATAAACTAATGTCTAGGTCAAGAAGGACTGGGAGGATCTCTTTGGTTTTACTACAATTAAATGATTTACTTAAAGAGATTAGTGTTTTAGGAATAGGCTGTGTTGTTTGTTCAATAACATCTATGGATGTTTTTCACATGGGGATGGAACAAATAGTTTATCTTATAGTCTTCTGTGTATTGTATCTATGTGTGTGTGTGTGTGTGTGTGTGTGTGTGTGTGTGTGTGTCCCTCTTCAGCTGAGGGATCAGTGAGAAATATAAAGAGGTAAAGGACATTAAGGTCTTGTACATCATTGTTTTTGGAAAACAACTGAAGTAAATGTATTTTCATAGATGGAAGGTATAGCCTAGTATTTCATATTTTAGACATTGTGTGTGTGTGTGTGTGTGTGTGTGTGTGTGTGTGTGTGTGTGTGTGTCCTTTTCAGTTTGCATTGTTTGTAAATGAGGTACAGATGACTCAGTGTACTTTGCCATGGTACATTTTTGATCTAAATATGGAGAGGACCCTATTCCAAACTATTGAAATGTCAACCACTGGTAGATTTCATTCACCAACTTGGATACAACTAATAACACCTGGTATTCATTAAAAAGGCCATGTCCATTAGAATGTGGTAAGGGGGATGCCATCCCTCAAGAATAGGAGGTAAAAGAGTTTTTTTTTCAGCTATCATGAGGAGCATGCAAATATGGAGACAGGGATCTTTGTTTATGGTAATGTGTTGAGTATTATAAATGGAAAGACATTTTAAAAGTATGTGAGCCATGTAGACCTGTCACCTTTGTCAATGACTCTTCCCACAGTATTTGGATCTTTTTTTTTTCTGATTACGATGCCTTTCAGATCCAAATAAAACAAGGACAGTGTGTCAATGTGTGTGTGTGTTCAAAAAGTTTGTGTGTGTGTGTGTGTGTGTGTGTGTGTGTGTGTGTGTGTGTGTGTTTTAAATTTGCCTGTTTAAATACAGGATTAAAAAATTTAATTAAAAAACTTAGACAGGTCTTGTCCAGAATGAAACAATTAATGAAACACGTTGTTTTTTGGTAACTGTATTGGGACTATTTTTACAAACTATTGGAATTTAAAAGTTTATCTTGTCTTGTAGTGTTGTGTGTGTGTGTGTGTGTGTGTGTGTGTGTGTGTGTGTGTGTGTGTGTGTGTCCTCAGTGAAGTGTATCAGTCTCTGCAGTAGCTTCCAGCTGCAGCAGTCAGTTCAGTTTCTGTTCAGTCTGACTGAGGGAGGTTTTTGTACGACGCTTTTTCACTGTGTGAACACACCCCCACTGTGATAACTCTGACAGTAGTAAACTGCTGCATCTTCAGTCTGGACTCCACTGATGGTCAGAGTGAAGTCAGAGTTTGATCCACTGCCTGTAAAACGATCTGGAATCCCTGATTGTCGAGTGCTAGCATAGTAAATGAGCAGTTTAGCAGTTTCTCCATCTCTCTGTTGGTACCAGGCTAACCTGTTAGAACTATAAACACTCTGACTGGTCCTACAGCTGATGGAGACGGAGCCTCCCAGAGCAGAGCTCACTGCTCCAGGCTGAGTCACTGTGACCTGGCCTCTGGACTCTGAGGATACAGAGACAAAAACATAAAGCAGCGTCACGGTTTAGTCGGCTTCATTTCAGAGGGACGGATGTTGATAGAGGAGAGGAGTTTGATTCTCTGGACTTTACCTGTGAAGCAGCAGCAGAGGAGAGTCCAGATGAGGACGGAGATCAAAGTCATGTTTTTGATGAGGAGGATTTCTGTGTCTTCTGTTGTCATGAAGGACAGCTGTCAGTCATCCAGTGTTCAACTCTCAGGACTATAAACTCTCCCAGAGCACTGGAGCATGGTGCTGCTGATGCAAAGTGGCTCTCTATGGAAATGCTCTGACTGACTCCAACAGGGACTTGGATTACTCTGATGATGCTGTTCATCAATGGATCAATCACTTTATCAGAGTATTGATTAGGATCTTTCAATAACACTTGGACTTCTTGACAAATTTTCTTTCAAAATGTTAGATTCAGGGTCCCAAGGACCAGCCGGAACATGTAAAAAGTATTTTATTTCCTATTCCATACAGCAATTGAACACAGAATGACCGCATCAGGCAACACTTGTTATTTATATACTTGAATTATTTATAGAACTTATCTGCTGCTACTTGTCCATTTACACTATTGTATATTGTATTCTGTATACTCTATATTTTTAATGGTGTGCTGTGTTATGTGCATTGTATTTACCTTTGCTGTACTTTGGGAGAAGACAAACACAAATCTCCACTGAGGGCGACGATAAAGTCAATCCAATCTAATGTCTTCTGTCTTATTTAAATTAATTGCAAGAAAAGAAATTACATACATTTAACATATACCAAAAACATGCATTAAGGAAATCTGCAGCACTGTGTTATTGTCAGTTATCTTTTCGGTGAATTTGTTTGTGTCAAAGTCAGAGAGCCGTGTCTCTCTACAGTGAGAGGTTTTTGTACGGTGGCTCAATGACTTTGTATCACTGTGGTGGACTTTTGGTGGAGGAACCAGACTGAATGTTGGAAGTAAGTTTCTGCACAAATACTAAAAACTATATTGTAAATATTGTAAAATAATGTTTTAAATTCTGTGTACAGTCGATAAAATATATATGTATTCACGTTTTTATTTCTCCTCCTTTATCGTGGAGACTAACTCAGAGCAGCTTCACTAAACATTTCTTTACACATTTCTGTCAAACTGAAATTTAAATGACTTGAAGTGTGGAAAAGATAAAACTGAAAAACTGTTCTACAAGATTCATTTTTCATTTTCCACATCAATGATAACTGTTTAAAGCAAATGAAGATTCAAATATTCAAACAATTGAACAAAGCAAAGATAAAGATCGGTATTTGAAAATGTGCAACATCTCTTTACTGTGTCATGTATTGTTTCAAAGTTTGAAAACTGTTTGAACAGTTTGGTAATGATGATCGAAATCCACATGAAGAACATTTGATGCTGTCAGCTCATTTTCTGGATTTGTTTCTATTACACTAAATACTTTAAAGTAATGGATAGTTAGGTTGGTGATGATTTTGATTTGGAGGTTTAAAGATTTGTCCAAAAGTTGACATTTTATTTCCAGTGTATAGTTAGATATATATCAGCTCATTGTGTAGATGATTCTCTCTGTGCTGATTTACATGAGAGGCTTCTTAAAGGGAAGTGAAACAATGTGTGAGTGAGTGACTGGTGGAGCAGAAAAACCATCTGACAGAAACTCCTTAAAGGAGAAAACCAACTCTCACACAGTCAAGGTGTCCAAGTGTCTGCTGGTTGATTGACAGCTGTGTGGTCCCTGTCCTCTAAGCTGATTGGTGTCTCCTAGGTGATGTCCGTCCCACCCTGACAGTGCTGCCCCTCCAGTGAGGAGCTGCTGAGGGGAAGGCCACGCTCATGTGCCTGGCCAACAAGGGCTTCCCCTCAGACTGGAGTCTGGCCTGGAAGGTGGACGGCAGCAGCAGCAGCAGCAGCTGGGAGGAGAGCAGGAGCCCCGGGGTGCTGGGGAAGGACGGCAAATACAGCTGGAGCAGCACCCTGAGGCTCCCTAAAGACCAGTGGGAGAAGGTGGGCTCTGTGACCTGTGAGGCCACCCAGGGCTCCCAGACTCCACTCTCAGAGACACTGAGGAGAGACCAGTGTTCCCAGTCCTGACCTGACTCACTGGGACTCTGCTACTGGTTTCACTCTGATACTGATCTCAGTCTGCTCTCTTCTACTCTCTCTCTGTTTATCTCTTTCCCTCACTCACTGTCTAATTACATGTTTCATTGATAAAGTGTGTTGCATGTCAATTTTGATTATTTTAACACAATAAAATACTCTTCATCGAATCGGTTGTTTCCATGTCTGTTATTGTAAAAGAAACTTTCCAATCGTCTTAATAGTTCCATAAATCTAGAAATTAAACTCAACTGAGTTTAATTTAAAACTTCCTAGACATTTCTCGAGAAAGAAACTATAAGGTAATTTAATAGCATGTTTAATATATTTTGAAAACACAAAACTAATCAGAGAATCATTTAGTGACCCAGACAAGATAGAAGTGAATCCATCATTTATTCCAAATTCTTTAAAGCTCATGTGACTTCAGAAACTGCTTCACTGGAGTAATTTTAAATTAGTTTTTGTAGAAAATCTGATTATTTCAATATATTTAGGAAATTCAAATATACTATTTCTCTCATAAATGAAGTGTTTACTATTTTGAATTGTTTTTAGATGTGTCTATAGAATATAATGAATCTGGGTAAACTTCAGAGACTGAGAAGAAATAATTGCAATTGAATTATAAATTAGGATATCATCAGCATATCATATTATAAAAAATATTATCAGCTGTGTGATCTTAAAATATCACATTATATATGCATTTCACTATCAACACAAGTTCATTAAAACATTTCATGTCTTAAGGTGGGTTGGAAAATAAACTGACTTGAATATGAATCAAATAGATTTTGAATTGTACTTAAACAATGAAATAGAAATAAATATTTGATTTCACACCTAAACAAACTGGTGTTAGCTTTATTATCTTATCTTCTTTTCAGATGTCGTTTGATCTGACTTTAAATACAATGTTAATACACTTTTTCAACAAGATTACTATTATAGCTTACTATAGTATGAGCAGTATTTCCTGACATTTTTCTGTTATATAGACTTCAGTGTCAGTCAAACTTCTAAAGTGTCTGTGTTTCTTTAGGTTTATGCAGCCGTTCATTCAGATCAGTTCCTCTCCAGCTGAGGAGATTTTTGTACGACGTTGTATCACTGTGTGAACGGGGTGCTGTAATCCTGCTGACAGTAATAATCTCCTCCATCTTCAGTCTGAACTCCACTGATGGTCAGAGTGAAGTCAGTTCCAGACTGAGTCCCACTGAAACGATCTGAAACTCCAGACTGACGGGACTGAGCATTATAAATCAAGAGATTCTCTCTGTAGCATTTCCATGAGATGATTCTTTTAGAAAGAAGTGATGAGATGATGTAATGCAGGTCCCATCTGCTCGGTGCAGCCTGACAGGGTTTAGCTGTGGTGTCCTACAGCAGGTATGGAGCTGGTGGGAAAGGATGAAAGTCAAGCTCTGGTCAGCACCACTGTTACTGCTCTCCTTGACAAAGTCAATGTGAGAGAAAGTCAACAGATTCTTTGGGTTTTTCTCCCAACAATAATGGTCACCACTGTCATCTAATGTGTCTGATCTAAAGCAGGTAACAGGTAGATGGGAATGACCTGCTGTGCTGTGCTCTTTGATACAGAAGTGGTTTTAGATCTTGTGGTAATCTCATCTCCTCAGTGCATAACTTCATATCACATTAACTGTTCTGATAGGAACTTTTTTGGAATTTATGTTTCTAGTAAAACTTTGTTCATCACAGTGTGAAAAGAGTCTTAAGAGTCCACCACTGTTTGTTTCAATAGCGATAGAAGTCGACACACGTTCTTCTCATCATATTCTGTTAAAAGTTCCCAAAACAAATAGTGTCTTCTCTCTGTCGTCATTACAGTCTGCTGCAGCCAAAGACTGGAACTATCTGCAAAAAACCACTAAAGCTGAAAACTTGTATCTTCATGTCAGCTTTTAACAACTCTGTTATGGACCTTCTCTCTGATACATGCGGCTGTTTTGGGAACCACAAGCATTCCCTGCCCATTATCTGTCTGCTGTTTACTGTTGCCCCATGCTGATTGTTGTTGTCTTGCTGCTGCTGTTTAGCTCTGCATGTTGAATTAGTGCTTGTGTTTGTTGCTCGTGTTCTTCTCGTTTGACACCATGCTTGTTTGACACCATGTCATTTTGTTCTGCTTGCTGTGACTGTATGTCATTGTTGTTTTGGATGTTTGCTGTCATTTTAACTGACAATATGTGGAGGTGTTGGAAAGGCTTTGTTTGGATGTTTGCCATTGTCATTTTAAGTTTTAAACGATTTTGGATTTACAGGATGAAAAAATAATTTAAAAAAACTCAGACAGGTCTGTGTCCAGAATTAAGAGTTGTTTTAGTCTTTGTAATGGGAATTTTTGCCATTGCAAATGTATGTGTGTGTGTGTGTGTGTGTGTGTGTGTGTGTGTGTGTGTGTGTGTCCCCAGTGAAGTGTATCAGTCTCTGCAGTAGCTTCCAGCTGCAGCAGTCAGTTCAGTTTCTGTTCAGTCTGACTGAGGGAGGTTTTTGTACGACGCTTTTTCACTGTGTGGACACATGCTGACTGTTGATATAGTGATAACTCTGACAGTAGTAAACTGCTGCATCTTCAGTCTGGACTCCACTGATGGTCAGAGTGAAGTCAGAGTTTGATCCACTGCCTGTAAAACGATCTGGAATCCCTGATTGTCGAGTAGTAGCAGTGTAAATGAGCAGTTTAGGAGTTTCTCCATCTCTCTGTTGGTACCAGGCTAATCTGTGGTTTCCATCATAATAAACAGCCTGACTGGTCCTACAGCTGATGGAGACGGAGCCTCCCAGAGCAGAGCTCACTGCTCCAGGCTGAGTCACTGTGACCTGGCCTCTGGACTCTGAGGATACAGAGACAAAAACATAAAGCAGCGTCACGGTTTAGTCGGCTTCATTTCAGAGGGACGGATGTTGATAGAGGAGAGGAGTTTGATTCTCTGGACTTTACCTGTGAAGCAGCAGCAGAGGAGAGTCCAGATGAGGACGGAGATCAAAGTCATGTTTTTGATGAGGAGGATTTCTGTGTCTTCTGTTGTCATGAAGGACAGCTGTCAGTCATCCAGTGTTCAACTCTCAGGACTATAAACTCTCCCAGAGCACTGGAGCATGGTGCTGCTGATGCAAAGTGGCTCTCTATGGAAATGCTCTGACTGACTCCAACAGGGACTTGGATTACTCTGATGATGCTGTTCATCAATGGATCAATCACTTTATCAGAGTATTGATTAGGATCTTTCAATAACACTTTGACTTCTTGACATATCTTTCAAAATGTTTGATTTAGACTTCCCAGGACCAGCTGGAATATAAAAGAAGTCTTTTATTCCCTATGCCATACAGGCATTGAACACAGAATAACTGCTTTTCTTTTGCAATTTTTTAATATTTGCTATCTTATATTTTTTTATTAGACTTATTTGCTGCCACCTGCCCATTTGCACTATTTTATATTGTATTTTATATACTCTGTATGTTTTAAATGATCAACACTGGCCTCTTAACGGCTGGGAGCAGAGAGGCAGGACACATATGCAAACACACAGAGTCAGTGAACTGTAGCTGTCCTCAACATGTCATGCTGTTTCCCCCTCAGTGCTGACAGCATGGACCTACATACAGTGGCAAGAAAAAGTACATGAAGCTTTTGGAATTTAATGGTTTTCTGAATAAATTTTTCATAAAATGTGATCTGATCTTCATCTAAGTCAAGGGTATTGACAAATATAATGTGTCTAAAATAAAAACGCAAAATCTTTTTGATTTTCCATGTCTTTATTGAGAACAACTAAAAATACTGCATTGTGCTTGTGCAAAAAGTACGTGAACCCTTGAGTTAATGACCTAAAAAAAGCTAATTGGAGTCAGCTTTTAGCACACGTGGAGTCTCGTTAAGATAATGAGTTTGGAGGTGTGGACTACAGCTACTTTGACTGATAAAAAGCCCTCAAACTTTTGGAGTTTGCGTTGCACAAGAAGAACACACTTATGTGAGCCATGCCTCGCCAAAAAGAGCTTTCAGAAGATCTATGATCAAGAATTGTTGATTTACATGAAGCTGGCAAGGGTTACACAGTTATTTTAAAGACTTTAGAAATTCATCTGTCTACAGTTACGAAAACAATCTACAAATGGAGACACTTTGGGACTATTGCTACTCTACCAAGAAGTGGGCGCCCAATCAAAATGACACCAAGATGAGTGTTCAATAAAGACATGAAAGATCAGAATTTGTTTATTTTAGACACATTATGTTTGTCAATACCCTTGATTTAAAAGAAGATCAGATCACATTTTATGACCAATTTATTCAGAAAACCATGAAATTCCAAAAGGTTCACATACTTTTTCTTGCCACTGTATTTACATATTCACATGGAGAGGATATTAAAAAGTCTGGTAGTAAACTGATCCAGTGACTTGTGGACAGTTTTGTTCTGTCCTTCCAGTTTGGTAATATGGTCTTTTTTTGATAATGATTAGTGATATTAATATTAATGCAGGTTTGACATGTTTCTAATGTGAAGATTTCACCAAGTGAAGCAGTGATGAGTCTTTATAGAAGGCTGAGGCCAGTGTTGTAGTTCTCAATATCAGTCTTGGTCTCAAGGCCACTCTTTGAAGGTTTTGGTCTTGTCTCAGAATCTGACGCATTTTTACTCGGTCTTGTCTTGTCTCAGATCTTTGGATCCAATTCCATGATCTTCCTCAGCAGACGGAGTTCACCCAGTTCTCATGGAATATTTTAACTTCTAAGCCAACGTGGACAAGAAGTCTCACAAATGCTGAGAGGAATGGGAATTTGAAAATCCACATTTTAATAACATCTGAGGAAAAGTATGTGACATGATTAAAAGCTCAACAACAGCTACTGGCTGGATGTTGTGAAGAGATAGTTTTGCTGTTTCCAAAGTCAAGAATGAACATGAGATTGTAATGTGATATGAATGGATGGTGTCATCTTGAGTTAGCTGTGTGATTCAGCTGTCTGTGCTCTCTCTGCAGGTGATGGTTAGAGCAACTGGGAACAGCTGAGGATGTTCCCAGTAGCAGGAGGTTATTTAAGTCTGGATGCAGTGCAGCCCTCTCTCTGGCTGACTCTCCACTCTGCTGCAGCTTTGCTCCTCTCCCGTCTCCTTTAGTTCCAGTAGGAGTTAGATTTTTAAGTGGCATGTGGCACCCAGAAGTGGCATGTCCTGGCATATGCTGCCGGAAGTGGCATGTTTTTCACCGTAAGACGTAAAATATAATTTATAACGTTAAAATATAACTTAGTTCTTCACTGTAACATCTAAAATATAATTTACAACGTAACATTTCGTTAAAATATACGTGCCACTTTCTAAAGCCACGTGGTGTGTTATTTCGAGGCTATGTCTTATCGCGAGGCTACATGACACGCGGGTTACATTCAGGAAAACAATAGTACTCGCTACGGCGTCAATTCATACGCAATTGCATTTGGCATACGGAAGTACCGGAAGTACATGCCACTGGCACGTGCCACATGCCACTTAGAAATCTAACTCCCTCTCTTCAGTTCTCTACTCTGCTCCTATCAACCTTTACAACACCCACACATGCATATATTGTCCACTCATGCCCATCACACAATACTAACTTCACTGATATCCACATCCCAACATTGAATTACTAAAGTTAACCCTACAAGTCCCTGCTTAAAAGCAGTACACCACCATTAAAAACAATCCACGTTTGGGACAATGATGGCATTGATCCATTAAAAGGATGTTTTTACTGCACTAACTTGGACCTCTTCCATAGCTTGGACTTAGAAGAAGCAACAGACACTATTACTGATTATGTAACATTTTGTACAGATAACATGTTAACTCAGAAGTCTATAAATTTGTATCCAAATAATAATCTAATATTTCCATGGACATTAAAGAGTGTGTAGTTTGAGAAAAATAGAATTTAAAAATGGGGATATTGTGGCCATGGAGAATATAAAAAAAAACTCAACAGTAAATGAGGAAAGGCAAGGAGGAAGGAGAAGGATCCACTGCTCCTCTATGAATATGAAAAAAATGTGGGATTCCATGAAATTTATGACAAACCTGGCCCCGGCTAAAACATGTCTTAGTGTTCTTAATGAGGGGGGAAAAGCTGATGAATTAAATAACTTTTATGCAAGGTTTTGATTACCCAAATTCTACTAGGATAAAATAGAGGCTCTAGACTCATTACCAGTGTTGGTCATCTTACTTTAAAAAAGTAATTAGTTACAGTTACAAATTACTTCTCCCAAAAAGTAATTGAGTTAGTAACTCAGTTACCACATTGTAAAAGTAAATAGTTACTCAGCAAAGTAACTGTGACATTTGTTAATGTTCTATAACACTATTACGTTCTAGAACATCTTTAACATCAAAGATGTTTCTATGAACTGATGGATGTGTTGAGCTCGGCCTTGGTCACCTGTTGCTGACCGAAAAATGGAGCGTTGCTTGTTTTAACAGAGTGGCTCCGTCTCCTTCCTGGAGCTCACGCTAGCTGCATTTGGGCTTGGGGGGGTTGGGTTAGCAGCAGCAACAAGTGTCCTGTTAGCATGTGTTGATGTGAGGGGCTTGATAAGACTGGAGTTGCTTGAGGCAGGCGTGGATAAAGTCTTTTTCCTGGGCATAGCGTGCATGTTACAGAAACATTCTTGTCTTTCATTTCAATGAGCGAGAAGTAGTGCCAGTACTTCCAGTTGGAGAACGCTACCTTTGAATTTCCCTGGCTCGTCGCTGTCTTGTGTTTAGTAGTAGTCAGTAACGCCGTTCTACTTAAACACCGTTCCCAACACTGCTCATTACATGCCTAATAAGAAAAGGACAGTGATCTATCTAACTACCTTTCAGAGATTCAGAGGATTGTAAAATGGTGTGATGACAAACACCTTTTTCTGAATGTTAAAAAAAAAACTTTTAAAAAAACTGTTGTACATAGATGTCGAAATGAATTTGTCCCTGCGTCAACAAAGCTTTTAAATAGCAGATAAACTAATGTCTAGGTCAAGAAGGACTGGGAGGATCTCTTTGGTTTTACTACAATTAAATGATTTACTTAAAGAGATTAGTGTTTTAGGAACCTTGCTGTGTTGTTTGTTCAATAACATCTATGGATGTTTTTCACACACATCGTGGAACAAAAATGTTATCTTATAGTCGGACTGTGTGTGTGTGTGTGTGTGTGTGTGTGTGTGTGTGTGTGTGTCCTCAGTGAAGTGTATCAGTCTCTGCAGTAGCTTCCAGCTGCAGCAGTCAGTTCAGTTTCTGTTCAGTCTGACTGAGGGGGTTTTTGTACGACGCTTTTTCACTGTGTGAACACATACTGACTGTTGATAACATGAACACTCTGACAGTAGTAAACTGCTGCATCTTCAGTCTGGACTCCACTGATGGTCAGAGTGAAGTCAGAGTTTGATCCACTGCCTGTAAAACGATCTGGAATCCCTGATTGTCGAGTGCTAGTATATTTAATGAGCAGTTTAGGAGTTTCTCCATCTCTCTGTTGGTACCAGTGTAGATAGTTCCCATTATAAACATTCTGACTGGTCCTACAGCTGATGGAGACGGAGCCTCCCAGAGCAGAGCTCACTGCTCCAGGCTGAGTCACTGTGACCTGGCCTCTGGACTCTGAGGATACAGAGACAAAAACATAAAGCAGCGTCACGGTTTAGTCGGCTTCATTTTAGAGGGACGGATGTTGATAGAGGAGAGGAGTTTGATTCTCTGGACTTTACCTGTGAAGCAGCAGCAGAGGAGAGTCCAGATGAGGACGGAGATCAAAGTCATGTTTTTGATGAGGAGGATTTCTGTGTCTTCTGTTGTCATGAAGGACAGCTGTCAGTCATCCAGTGTTCAACTCTCAGGACTATAAACTCTCCCAGAGCACTGGAGCATGGTGCTGCTGATGCAAAGTGGCTCTCTATGGAAATGCTCTGACTGACTCCAACAGGAACTTGGATTACTCTGATGATGCTGTTCATCAATGGATCAATCACTTTATCAGAGTATTGATTAGGATCTTTCAATAACACTTTGACTTCTTGACAAATCTTTCAAAATGTTTGATTTAGGCTTCCCAGGACCAGCTGGAATATAAAAGAAGTCTTTTATTCCCTATGCCAAACAGGCATTGAACACAGAATAACTGCTTTTCTTTTGCAATTTTTTAATATTTGCTATCTTATATTTTTTTATTAGACTTATTTGCTGCCACCTGTCCATTTACTATTTTATATTGTATTTTGTATACTCTGTATGTTCTAAATGATCAACACTGGCCTCTTAACGGCTGGGAGCAGAGAGGCAGGACACATATGCAAACACACAGAGTCAGTGAACTGTAGCTGTCCTCAACATGTCATGCTGTTTCCCCCTCAGTGCTGACAGCATGGACCTACATACAGTGGCAAGAAAAAGTACGTGAAGCTTTTGGAATTTGATGGTTTTCTGAATACATTTTTCATAACATGTGATCTGATGTTCATCTAAGTCAAGAGTATTGACAAATATAATGTGTCTAAAGTAATTACACAAATTATTTTTGATCTTCCATGTCTTTATTGAGAACAACAACAAAAAACTGCATCGTGCTTGTGCAAAAAGTATGTGAACCCTTGAGTTAATGACCTCCAAAAAGCTAATTGGAGTCAGCTTTTAGCACACGTGGAGTCTCGTTAAGATAATGAGTTTGGAGGTGTGGACTACAGCTACTTTGACTGATAAAAACTCCTCAAACTTTTGGAGTTTGCGCTGCACAAGAAGAACACACTTATGTGAGCCATGCCTCGCCAAAAAGAGCTTTCAGAGGATCTATGATCAAGAATTGTTGATTTACATGAAGCTGGCAAGGGTTATAAAATTATTTCAAAGACTTTAGAAATCCATCTGTCTACAGTTAGGCAAACAATCTTCAAATGGAGACATTTTGGGACTATTGCTCCTCTACCAAGAAGTGGGCACCCAGTCAAAATGACACCAAGAGCACAACAAAGACTCATCAATGAGGTCAAGAAACAATCCCGAATGACAACCAGAGATTTGAAGGCATCATTGGAACTGGCTGACATCTTTGTTCATTAGTCTACAATACGTAAAACATTGAACAAGCAGGGTATCTACAGCAGGACACCACGATGGAAGCCACTGCTTACTAAAAAGAACATTGCTGCACGCCTGAAGTTTGCAAAAGAGCACAAATGTTTTGTGGACTGATGAAACTAGTATCTACATCTACCAGAGCCACATCTTTTAAACAAGAAGAGCAAACTATAATTCTACATAAATATGAAGAACACAGACACGGTTTTACAGGCAAAATGCAGGAAGGAAAGCTGACAAAAAAAAAGCTGAGTCTCTTTTACATAAATCACAACGCTTATCCTATCAATATCACTTCCAGTGGTGTGGTCTACGTGATAGTAAGCTCCAGGATTTCTATATAGGCTACACACTTAACAATGCCCAATGACCCATAACATAGGCTACTTTCCATTATATTTTTGATACATTTTGAATTGTCATCCGTGCTTTTTTCTTAACATCTCTAGGCTGAATAAAGGTATTTTTTACCGTGAATTGGTGCATTAAAGTGTATCGGAATGCAGGAAATGAAGTCGTTGATGATTAAAACTTCCCTGGGGGAGGACACCCAGGCCCCCCTACTATGATATGCCCCCCTACTCCCCAAAAAATCTGATTCTGGCCAATATACAGTATGCTACAGTACACCCACTATAATAGACCTTTTTCACAGCAGAAATGTTGACATGTCATAGTAGGAAAAGCACAGGTGTATTCAAACCCATTAAAGAGGCCCTGGTATTGTGCATGCTGACTCACTGAAATATCTTACTGGGACACTTGATGGAATTGAGCCATTGTTAAGGTTATCAATTTCAGCTGTGCTTTTCCTACTATGACAAGTCAAAGTGTCTGCCGTGGAAAAAGGTCCATAGCCTACATTAGACTACACTGGTCACTTCCCCATCAGTCAGGCACAAGATCTGACCATAATTACACTTTTGCTTTCCATGAACTGTCGTTGCTTTAGCCTTTTATTTCAGTTGAAACCCTGGCAGTGGTAAGCGATTGAGAGAGAAAATAAAAAAATATCAAAACATAATTCTAACTGATGTGCGTATTGGCAACACACGGCTGAAGAAGCCGACAAATAGCCTATACGTAATTCCCTCCTCTTAAAATCTATATCTTTCATAAAGATACCCATCAGTGAATGTTAACGGGGTTGTCGGTCTCCAAATGTTTTTTTTAACTCTCTCTCTCTCTCTCTCTCTCTGCGCACCGAGCTCCGCCTTATCTTCTATGGTGACACCGTTATCAATCGAGTATGGATTGGTCAGTAGGCGGTGCTTTAACACCGGTTGATCTCTGATCTCCAACTTAACCTGCTCCCGACCAGGTTAGGTGTTCAGCAGAGATGGGAGTAAGTCACACATGGGCAAGTCACAAGCAAGTCTCAAGTCTCAACCTTCAAGTCTCAAGCAAGTCCAAGTCGTTTTTTGTGACAATCAAGCAAGTCAAGTCAAGTCATAGCTTTGGTCAAGCAAGTCACAAGTCAAGTCATACCAAAGTGTCCATTTTTAAACAAGCTAAAGACAGTGATTATGAACTGCTGGAGTTTTATTTGCATTTTTTACTCAATATTCAAAAGACATTGCGTCCACATACATCTGAAGAGTTTAAATTAACACAGATAAAAAAGCACAGCCTAAAACTGACATTAGGCCAACAATAAATCAACATTGTTCAATATGCCTCAAACATGACATCAAATCATGAAATTCCTTCAAACAATTTCAAGTATAATGGTTCTTAAGTCAAATAATATTCTTCAAACATGCCTCACTTTTATGAGACAGAAACACATCCTTTAACCTTTCCTTCTCCTAAAGAACAAAACATATTCTTTAAGAGGAGCTGAATCCTTCCAAAAATCACCTTTGCTTATTACATGGAATGGAAAGTATATGTTGATATTTGTCAGTGTATTTGTGAGTGAATGTTTGAGAAAGAGTGAGTGAAAAGTTATTAATATTGGTGAGTGAATGTGCATGTATGTGAGAGTGCAGTGTGTTGTATGTGTGCCAGCTTTATTCACATATACATCTGCATGTGTGTGTGTGTGTGTTTATGAGAGAGAGAGAGAGAGAGCAGTTTGTGTTGTGTGTGTGTGTAAGTGTGCCTAGTTTTATTCGCTCTTACCGCCACCTTGAACAAAGAGGGGAGGGTGTGCTTATTCATGGCCAAAAACTGAAGGGACTTCTGTCCATCACAAACGTCCAAATAGTGGTTCAGTTGAATATGGAGACTGGAACCCGAATCTCTCCCGATTTGAAGTGTCTGATGAAATTCAACGTCGGAATTTTTTGTACTGCAGACCTTGCAAACTGCCGTTCGTTTTTTTCTTTGCCTGGTCAGATGTGTAATCCTTATAGCCAAACTTTATTATTTTCTGTGCAGAGGGATAGGCGCCGATTTACGTTTTCCTCCGAGGGGTGCTCACGCGCACACAAAAAAAGTGTTTGCATTTCAGAACCTTAGGAAATGGACAGCGGCCGACACGAACACACGCGCCATAATAAAGCCGTAACGTAGGCCTAGCCTAAAGGCTCTCTTTCAACTCAGGACAGCGCCACTTCTCACTAATACAGACAGGATTGGAGATGAAAAGTTTAACTGGCACGTAACCGCGATCAGCTTCGTGAGAAATTAAGAATCAATGCCACCGACATAACCAATCACACTATGACAGACGCTCCACAACTGCAGTGTTTAATTTTAGATTCACGTAAAAATGAACTGGCAGTCTGGCACACGTGGGCGGTCAGTATTTTCCGTGGGTGCTCGAGCTCCGGAGCACCCACGGTATCGGCGCCCATGAGAGGGATCCATGACGTTAAGTTACTAGCCATAGCCAGTGTTTGTTTACTGAGGCGCGCGCGCGCGTCATCATATCAACGGCTCCTGCGCATGCAACAGCACTAAAATCGTAAAGTTAACTCCTCCTCAATATCAGAGGGGGAAAAAATAGATTTATTAAACAGAAAATCAAGTCATTTCAAGTCATTTGACTCAAGTCTAAGTCAAGTCTCAAGTCATGAATATCGAGTCAAAGTCGAGTCGAGTCTTTTATGAATGTTAATCAAGCAAGTCTCAAGTCCTAAAATTTGCGACTGAGTCTAACTCGAGTCAAGTCATGTGACTCGAGTCCCCCATGTCTGGTGTTCAGCATGAGTTACCACGGCGATAGAACCCGATAACAACTAATCCACCTTCCTGGTCCAGAAAACCCTGGGTTGAACCTGAAGTTAGCTCGTTAATGCCAAATCTTGCTTCGTAGTCCAGGCCTCTGGTCTGCCAGGAAGAATGGGCTAAAATTCCTCAACGATGTGCAGGTCTGATCCACAGCTACAGGAAGCGCCTGGTTGAGGTTATTGCTGCCAAGGAGGGGGGTCAACCACTTATTAATTCTAAGTGTTCACTTACTTTTTCCATTGCCATTTTCAATGTTGAATAAGTGTGTTCAATAAAGACATGAAAGATCTGAATTTGTTTATTTTAGACACATTGTTTGTCAATCCCCTTGATTTAGATGAAGATCAGATCACATTTTATGTCAAATTTATTCAGAAAACCATGAAATTCCAAAAGGTTCACATACTTTTTCTTGCCACTGTATTAACATATTCACATGGAGAGGATATTGAAAAGTCTGGTAGTAAACTGATCCAGTGACTTGTGGACAGTTTTGTTCTGTCCTTCCAGTTTGGTAATATGGTCTTTTTTTGATAATGATTAGTGATATTAATATTAATGCAGGTTTGACATGTTTGTAATGTGAAGATTTCACCAAGTGAAGCAGTGATGAGTCTTTATAGAAGGCTGAGGCCAGGGTTGTAGTTCTCAACATCAGTCTTGGTCTCAAGACCACTCTTTGAAGGTTTCGGTCTCGTCTCGGAATCTGACGCATTTTTACTCGGTCTTGTCTTGTCTCAGATCTTTGGATCCAATCCCATGATCTTCCTCAGCAGACGGAGTTCACCCAGTTCTCATGGAATATTTTAACTTCTAAGCCAACGTGGACCAGAAGTCTCACAAATGCTGAGAGGAATGGGAATTTGAAAATCCACATTTTAATAACATCTGCTGAGGAAAAGTATGTGATATGATTAAAAGCTCAACAACAGCTACTGGATGGATGTTGTGAAGAGATTGTTGAAAGTCAAGAATGATCTCAATGTATTTGTTGGGTTGTTGATTTGCATGTAGGAGAAATTGTGTTTTTGCATACTTTTATATAGAGACAGTTATAGGATTTCTTTTTTTTATTATTTGTATGAGTTCCTAATTGGCTCTTGTTGATTCTTTGGCATGAATCCAATAAGAACATGAGATTGTAATGTGATATGAATGGATGGTGTCATCTTGAGTTAGTGTGTGATTCAGCTGTCTGTGCTCTCTCTGCAGGTGATGGTTAGAGCAACTGGGAACAGCTGAGGATGTTCCCAGTAGCAGGAGGTTATTTAAGTCTGGATGCAGTGCAGCCCTCTCTCTGGCTGACTCTCCACTCTGCTGCAGCTTTGCTCCTCTCCCGTCTGCTTTAGTTCTCTACTCTGCTCCTATCAACCTTTACAACACCAGCACATGTGTATATTGTCCACTCACACCCATCACACAATACTAACTTCACTGATATCTACATCCCATCATTGAATTACTAAAGTTAAACCTACAAGTCCCTGCTTAAAAGCAGCACACCACCATTAAAAACAATCCACATTTGGGACAATGATGGCATTGATCCATTAAAAGGATGTTTTTACTGCACTAACTTGGACCTCTTCCATAGCTTGGACTTGTTAATGATACTAGTATTTTATTTAGTGTGGAAATATGCAAAAGAAAGGTTAAGGCCAGAAATGTCTGACATTGACAAACATATGAACACTCTTAAGGGGGGGCAGGTTTAAATGCATTTTATTTTTCATGAAAATGTTTCAGTGCTTTGTAAAGACAATTCAGCCACTCAGCTGGGATGACATGTGTCAAAAATGTACTTGGTTTTGAGAAGGATGATAATACCATCCTGTCCCCATATACCACTGAGTCCTCACATCCCACCATATCCTCACATACCACAACGTCCCCATATACCACCATGTCCCTATATACTACCAAGTCCTCACATACCACACACAGGGACAGGGATACAAGGTTGGATAATCAGGGCTGCTCGGACATTTAAAGTGCCTGGTTCTGTTCAAGCTGCAGTCACAATGTGTGGAGATGCTGCTGAGCTTTGAGAGGGGCCTCCGTCAGATGGAGAGTGGAACACATTCACTGCTGTGGTCCATCAGCAGGAGGCTGGAGGGAACGACAGAGGCCATGGACCGCAACTCAGCCCCCTCTCCCCACCCTAAAACCTCCATATCTCTGAGGCGTTTAGTATCCAGCGGTGTTCCAGCAGTGACTCCATCCAGCAAACATCCAGGCAGTCGCTCCAAGAGTCTCCTCACCAGAGGTCAACGCCAACGTGGAGCTCAGACAGCAAACGCTCCTGAAAAGGAAGAACTCTGTTTACTTCTTTTAGTTCTTTTGTTTCTGGATTTAAATTCAAATGGGCACGGTGTTGTATTTGTATTGACATCATTTGAAATAAACACATTTTTAAAGTGTTCAAACTAACTGTGGTTAATTGTACTTCTACAAGGTAGCTTGTATCAGTTGTTTCTTTCCTGTCGTAAGGTTGGATTTTACAAACACAACTTTAAAATAAACAGTTTTTTAACAAATAATTTCGTAGTAACTAATGTCTTACTTTCAGGGAGTGGGGGGGGAATGTGCTGCAAATACACTACATGCAAAAAGAAAGCATTCATTTGCACTTTATTGTTGAGTGCCATGGATTACTAGAAATCTACCCATAATCCCTTACTGTGTGATGTGGAAATGAGAAACAACAATGTCAAATGTTAGACATCCAATATTAGAGGATATATAATGTAAATGTCTATTTTCAACTCGTTCTGCACAAAGCAAATAGATTACCTTGCAGGTAAGAATTAAATTACTCTGAAATATATATTTAGGGTTGTTCTACTAGAGAAAGATCTCTGTCCTGAAATCCACGTACTAACTTCAACAATAATCTTATATAATCTTGATAGAATTTTATCAAACTGAAATCCAGTTTGAATTCGAGGTTTCCTGAGTGTCTCTTGTGCTCCAGTAGTAGGATAGTGTTATTGGGTCTTAACAGTCTGAATCTCTTTAGGAACTATTCTGTTCCAGTGGTTGTATTTTTGTTGCTAATGCTTTTCTCTTCATTCAATGAATATTGAAGATACAGAACTGTTATGTGTAAGTCTATGTGCTTCACTGATTATTGATGTATACATTTCATGTGTGTGTGTGTGTGTGTGTGTGTGTGTGTGTGTGTGTGTGTGTGTGTGTGTGTGTGTGTGTGTGTGTGTGTCCTCAGTGAAGTGTATCAGTCTCTGCAGTAGCTTCCAGCTGCAGCAGTCAGTTCAGTTTCTGTTCAGTCTGACTGAGGGAGGTTTTTGTACGACGCTTTTTCACTGTGTGAACACCCACTGGCTGTTGATCCAATGTGCACTCTGACAGTAGTAAACTGCTGCATCTTCAGTCTGGACTCCACTGATGGTCAGAGTGAAGTCAGAGTTTGATCCACTGCCTGTAAAACGATCTGAAATCCCTGATTGTCGATTGCTAGCTAAGTAAATGAGCAGTTTAGGAGTTTCTCCATCTCTCTGTTGGTACCAGTGTAGATAGCTCCCACCATGAACATTCTGACTGATCCTACAGCTGATGGAGACGGAGCCTCCCAGAGCAGAGCTCACTGCTCCAGGCTGAGTCACTGTGACCTGGCCTCTGGACTCTGAGGATACAGAGACAAAAACATAAAGCAGCGTCACGGTTTAGTCGGCTTCATTTCAGAGGGACGGATGTTGATAGAGGAGAGGAGTTTGATTCTCTGGACTTTACCTGTGAAGCAGCAGCAGAGGAGAGTCCAGATGAGGACGGAGATCAAAGTCATGTTTTTGATGAGGAGGATTTCTGTGTCTTCTGTTGTCATGAAGGACAGCTGTCAGTCATCCAGTGTTCAACTCTCAGGACTATAAACTCTCCCAGAGCACTGGAGCATGGTGCTGCTGATGCAAAGTGGCTCTCTATGGAAATGCTCTGACTGACTCCAACAGGGACTTGGATTACTCTGATGATGCTGTTCATAAATGGATCAATCACTTTATCAGAGTATAGCAAATTTTAGATTGTTAGACTTTTACAAGAAGTATTTTATTCCCTATGCCATACAGCCATTGAACACAGAATGACTCCATCAGGGACCACTTGTTATTTTATAAGATTTGCTTTCTTGAATTATGTATAGAACTTAACTGCTTCTATAACTTATCCACACTATCACTAACTTAGCTGCTGCTTTACACTATTGTATATTATTTCCTTTATATTCCGTATGTTTATAATGGTGTGCTGTGTTATGTGCATTGTATTTACCTTTGCTGTACTTTGGGAGAAGCCAAAGACAAATTCTCACTGAGGTGGACAATAAAGTCAATCTAATCTAATGTCTTCTGTCTCATTTAAATTCATTGCAAGAGAAGAAATTACATACATTATACATATATAAAAACATGCATAAAGGAAATCTGCAACACTGTGTTATTGTCAGTTATCTTTTCATAACAGCCTCATTTTGGTGAGTTTGTTTGTGTCAAAGTCAGAGAGCCGTGTCTCTCTACAGTGAGAGGTTTTTGTACGGCGGCTCAATGACTTTGTATCACTGTGGTGGACTTTTGGTGGAGGAACCAGACTGAATGTTGGAAGTAAGTCAAACTTTTAAAAAAATTTCCATTTCAGGAGCTTTTTTTTTTTCTTTCTTTACTTTCTGCACTCTTAACATTCCAGATTTGTGGAATATTAATCTATAATTTTTAAAGAAATATTTTGCACTAAAAGGCAAATGTTTGCTGTTGAAATAGAAAATTAAAAAGTTAATTGTAAGAAAATGAAATATTGAGTCAGAGGATAAATCATTATTTCCAACTTTAATGGTAAAGTAGCATCTTGAGGGCTTGTAGGTTTAGTTCAGTCTGACAAAGTCAGAGAGCCGTGTCTCTCCAACCAGACTGAATGTTGGAAGTAAGTTTCTGCACAAATACTAAAAACTATATTGTTAATATTGTAAAGTAATGATTTAAATTCAGTTTACAGTCGATGAAATACATTTTTAATAACTTTTAGTATTCACGTTTTTATTTCTCCTCCTTTATCATGGAGACTAACTCAGAGCAGCTTCACTAAACATTTCTTTACACATTTCTGTCAAACTGAAATTTAAATGACTTGAAGTGTGGAAAAGATAAAACTGAAAAACTGTTCTACAAGATTCATTTTTCATTTTCCACATCAATGATAATTGTTTAAAGCAAATGAAGATTCAAATATTCAAACAATTGAACAGAGCAAAGACAAAGATCGGTATTTGAAAATGTGCAACATCTCTTTACTGTGTCATGTATTGTTTCAAAGTTTGAAAACTATTTGAACAGTTTGGTAATGATGATCGAAATCCACATGAAGAACATTTGATGTTGTCAGCTCATTTTCTGGATTTGTTTCTATTACACTAAATACTTTAAAGTAATGTATAGTTAGGTTGGTGATGATCTTGATTTGGAGGTTTAAAGATTTGTCCAAAAGTTGACATTTTATTTCCAGTGTATAGTTAGATATATATCAGCTCATTGTGTAGATGATTCTCTCTGTGCTGATTTACATGAGAGGCTTCTTAAAGGGAAGTGAAACAATGTGTGAGTGAGTGACTGGTGGAGCAGAAAAACCATCTGACAGAAACTCCTTAAAGGGAAAACCAACTCTCACACAGTCAAGGTGTCCAAGTGTCTGCTGGTTGATTGACAGCTGTGTGGTCCCTGTCCTCTAAGCTGATTGGTGTCTCCTAGGTGATGTCCGTCCCACACTGACGGTGCTGCCCCCCCTCCAGTGAGGAGCTGCTGGAGGGGAAGGCCACGCTCATGTGCCTGGCCAACAAGGGCTTCCCCTCAGACTGGAGTCTGGCCTGGAAGGTGGACGGCAGCAGCAGCAGCAGCAGCTGGGAGGAGAGCAGGAGCCCCGGGGTGCTGGGGAAGGACGGCAAATACAGCTGGAGCAGCACCCTGAGGCTCCCTAAAGACCAGTGGGAGAAGGTGGGCTCTGTGACCTGTGAGGCCACCCAGGGCTCCCAGACTCCACTCTCAGAGACACTGAGGAGAGACCAGTGTTCCCAGTCCTGACCTGACTCACTGGGACTCTGCTACTGGTTTCACTCTGATACTGATCTCAGTCTGCTCTCTGCTACTCTCTCTCTCTCTCTCTCTCTCTCTCTCTCTCTCTCTCTCTCTCTCTCTCTCTCTCTCTCTCTCACTGTCTAATTACATGTTTCATTGATAAGTTTTGTTGCTTGTTGTACTTTTGATGATGTCATCACAATAAATCCCTTTTCATCAAATCAGCTGTTTTCATGTCTGTTATTGTAAAGAAACAGCAGACAGGGCTCACCCAGTTCTCATGGAATATTTGATCTTTTAAGCCGACGTGGACAAGAAGTCTCACACAAATGCTCAGAGGAATATGAATTTTAAAATTTAAAAAAAAAAATTTAAAAACCATCTGCTGAGGAAGATCATGTGATATGATTGGAAGCTCAACAACAGCTAATGGATGGACGTTGTAAAGAGATTATTTTGCTGTTTCCAAAGTGAAGAATTAACTTTTGGTCTCAGTGTATTTGTTGGGTTTTTGAGTTGCATGTAAGAGAAAATGTTTTTGCATATACTTCATATAGATGCAGGCATATGATTTCTGTATTACTATTTTTATAATTACCAAGTTGGGTCCTCTTGATTCTTTCCTACAAATTTATACGTCGTTTAAAAGGTTCAATAATTAATTATAATGGTTTTAACTGACCCCACACAATGTGACACAAGGTACACTTCATATTTTTAGCAACATTGGAACAAATGTCTGTTTGAATCAGCTGTGTACATAACCTCAGACATCTTACCTGGACATATTGGTATCTTTGCTCTTTTACCTGTTTCTCTCAAACAGTACAGTGTATAACTGTTTCATTCTTATTTTGTGTTTGTATAAAAAAAAAGGCTTTCTGATCTTTCTCTGTATAAATACCGTATATGTTCACTAACTAGTGTAAAACAAGACACCTGCTTAGGCTTTCAGTTAAAATTCCAGTCAGCAGTGTTTATTAGGCACCAGACTGAAATCTATTCTGTTTTGAATGCGTGGTTAACAGTTTTGACAGCAGTGTGTTAGCATTTGAACAAAGTGCTGTAAATCTACAGTGTTGTGCACGTGTTTAAAGTAATGGGATAAGTGTGTAGAGTTTTGAAAACTGTGTTCAAGCAATGGAAAACCAACTAGAGTTTGGTCCACATGAACTGCTGCTGTGCAGACTGGAGGTAGAGTTTTGCACATGTGACCCCAGTTGTGCCCACTGTCGTATAGCAATCGGAAAAAACTGTAATGTCCATCCCTCATTATTAGGTGGTACCACTGGTTTCTACCGAATGGTAAACAGCAGGTCAGTGTTAATGGTACTCTCTCAGAGTGGAGAACTTGAAGCACCGGAGCCCCCCAGGGTTGAGTCAGTTCACCTGTCCTTTTTACCCTTTACACAGATGAGTATAGAAGCTATAATCCCAACAACTATATCATTACATGTTCTGATGATACTGCCATCCTAGCTTTAATAAAAAAGGACAGTGATCTATCTAACTACCTTTCAGAGATTCAAAGGTTTGTAAAATGGTGTGATGACAAACACCTTTTTCTGAATGTTAAAAAAACTGAGGAGATGTTGGAAATAGATGTAAAAATTAATTTGTCCCTGTGTCAATAAAGCTTTTAAATAGCAGATAAACTAATGTCTAGGTCAAGAAGGACTGGGAGGATCTCTTTGGTTTTACTACAATTAAATGATTTACTTAAAGAGATTAGTGTTTTAGGAACCTTGCTGTGTTGTTTGTTCAAGAACATCTATGTATGTTTTTCACACACATTGTGGAACAAAAAGTTTATCTTATAGTCTTACTGTGTGTGTGTGTGTGTGTGTGTGTCCTCAGTGAAGTGTATCAGTCTCTGCAGTAGCTTCCAGCTGCAGCAGTCAGTTCAGTTTCTGTTCAGTCTGACTGAGGGAGGTTTTTGTACGACGCTTTTTCACTGTGTGAACACCCACTGGCTGTTGATTTGATGAACACTCTGACAGTAGTAAACTGCTGCATCTTCAGTCTGGACTCCACTGATGGTCAGAGTGAAGTCAGAGTTTGATCCACTGCCTGTAAAACGATCTGGAATCCCTGATTGTCGAGTGCTAGCACCGTAAATGAGCAGTTTAGGAGTTTCTCCATCTCTCTGTTGGTACCAGGCTAACTGTAGATAGCTCCCAACATAAACATTCTGACTGGTCCTACAGCTGATGGAGACGGAGCCTCCCAGAGCAGAGCTCACTGCTCCAGGCTGAGTCACTGTGACCTGGCCTCTGGACTCTGAGGATACAGAGACAAAAACATAAAGCAGCGTCACGGTTTAGTCGGCTTCATTTCAGAGGGACGGATGTTGATAGAGGAGAGGAGTTTGATTCTCTGGACTTTACCTGTGAAGCAGCAGCAGAGGAGAGTCCAGATGAGGACGGAGATCAAAGTCATGTTTTTGATGAGGAGGATTTCTGTGTCTTCTGTTGTCATGAAGGACAGCTGTCAGTCATCCAGTGTTCAACTCTCAGGACTATAAACTCTCCCAGAGCACTGGAGCATGGTGCTGCTGATGCAAAGTGGCTCTCTATGGAAATGCTCTGACTGACTCCAACAGGGACTTGGATTACTCTGATGATGCTGTTCATCAATGGATCAATCACTTTATCAGAGTATAGTAAATGTTAGATTTAGGGTCCCAAGGACCTGCTGGAACATTTCCAAGAAGTATTTTATTCCCTGTGCCATAAAGCCATTGAGCACAGAATGACTCCATCAGGGAACACTTGTTATTTTATAAGATTTGCTTTCTTGAATTATTCATATAACTTATCTGCTGCTACCTGCCCATTTACTCTATTGTATATTGTATTCTTTATAGTCTGTATGTTTTTAATGGTGTGCTGTGTTATGTGCATTGTATTTACCTTTGCTGTAGTTTTGGAGAAGGCAAACACAAATTTCCACTGAAGTGGACAATGAAGTCAATCTACTCCAATGTATTCTGTCTTATTTAAATTAATTG
The DNA here is from genome assembly GCF_004354835.1 of Perca flavescens. NCBI lineage: Eukaryota > Metazoa > Chordata > Actinopteri > Perciformes > Percidae > Perca > Perca flavescens. Next base: position 8,201,508 of record NC_041344.1, on the reverse strand, counting down.
CAAGAGAAGAAATGAAATACATTTTACATATATAAAAACATGCATTAAGGAAATCTGCAGCACTGTGTTATTGTCAGTTCTCTTTTCATAACAGCCTCATTTTGGTGAGTTTGTTTGTGTCAAAGTCAGAGAGCCGTGTCTCTCTACAGTGAGAGGTTTTTGTACGGCGGCTCAATGACTTTGTATCACTGTGGTGGACTTTTGGTGGAGGAACCAGACTGAATGTTGGAAGTAAGTCAAACTTTTAAACTTTTTATTTCAGGAGCTATTTTTCTTCCGTTACTTTCTGCACTCTTAACTTTCCAGATTTGTGAAATATGAATCCATAATTTTACACAAATATTTTGCACTAAAAGGCAAAGGTCTGCTGTTGAAATAGAAAATTGTAAAGTTCATTGTAAGAAAATGAAATCTTGAGTCAGAGGATAAATCATTATTTCCAACTTTAATGGTAAAGTAGCATCTTGAGGGCTTGTAGGTTTAGTTCAGTCTGACAAAGTCAGAGAGCCGTGTCTCTCTACAGTGAGAGGTTTTTGTACGGAGGCTCAATGACTTTGTATCACTGTGGTACACGTTCGGTGGAGGAACCAGACTGAATGTTGGAAGTAAGTTTCTGCACAAATACTACAAACTATATTGGAAATATTGTAAAGTAATGTTTTAAATTCTGTGTACAGTTGATAAAATGTATATGTATTCATGTTTTAATTTGTCCTCCTTTATCGTGGAGACTAACTCAGAGCAGCTTCACTAAACATTTCTTTACACATTTCTGTCAAACTGAAATTTAAATGACTTGAAGTTTGGAAAAGATAAAACTGAAAAACTGTTCTACAAGATTCATTTTTCATTTTCCACATCAATGATAACTGTTTAAAGCAAATGAAGAATCAAATATTCAAACAATTGAACAGAGCAAAGATAAAGATCGGTATTTGAAAATGTGCAACATCTCTTTACTGTGTCATGTATTGTTTCAAAGTTTGAAAACTATTTGAACAGTTTGGTAATGATGATCGAAATCCACATGAAGAACATTTGATGTTGTCAGCTCATTTTCTGGATTTGTTTCTATTACACTAAATACTTTAAAGTAATGTATAGTTAGGTTGGTGATGATCTTGATTTGGAGGTTTAAAGATTTGTCCAAAAGTTGACATTTTATTTCCAGTGTATAGTTAGATATATATCAGCTCATTGTGTAGATGATTCTCTCTGTGCTGATTTACATGAGAGGCTTCTTAAAGGGAAGTGAAACAATGTGTGAGTGAGTGACTGGTGGAGCAGAAAAACCATCTGACAGAAACTCCTTAAAGGAGAAAACCAACTCTCACACAGTCAAGGTGTCCAAGTGTCTGCTGGTTGATTGACAGCTGTGTGGTCCCTGTCCTCTAAGCTGATTGGTGTCTCCTAGGTGATGTCCGTCCCACCCTGACGGTGCTGCCCCCTCCAGTGAGGAGCTGCTGGAGGGGAAGGCCACGCTCATGTGCCTGGCCAACAAGGGCTTCCCCTCAGACTGGAGTCTGGCCTGGAAGGTGGACGGCAGCAGCAGCAGCAGCAGCTGGGAGGAGAGCAGGAGCCCCGGGGTGCTGGGGAAGGACGGCAAATACAGCTGGAGCAGCACCCTGAGGCTCCCTAAAGACCAGTGGGAGAAGGTGGGCTCTGTGACCTGTGAGGCCACCCAGGGCTCCCAGACTCCACTCTCAGAGACACTGAGGAGAGACCAGTGTTCCCAGTCCTGACCTGACTCACTGGGACTATGCTACTGGTTTCACTCTGATACTGATCTCAGTCTGCTCTCTGCTACTCTCTCTCTCTCTCTCTCTCTCTCTCTCTCTCTCTCTCTCTCTCTCTCTCTCTCTCTCTACAGATTCATCACAATTTGAAAGTTCATCTTGTGTTGCTTGCAGTAATGCTGATATTCTCTGTATGTTAAAACAATAAAGACAAATGTATCAACTTAATGTCGTCCGAGCTTATTGATCCAAGAATGACTGCCGTCATGTGTTCCTTTCTTAAATGAACATCTACAGTATCAATGAAATCCTGAGAGAGTTTTTCTCTGTAGCATTTCCATGAGATGATTCTTTTAGAAAGAAGTGATGAGATGATGTAATGCAGGTCCCATCTGCTCGGTGCAGCCTGACAGGGTTTAGCTGTGGTGTCCTACAGCAGGTATGGAGCTGGTGGGAAAGGATGAAAGTCAAACTCTGGTCAGCACCACTGTTACTGCTCTCCTTGACAAAGTCAATGTGAGAGAAAGTCAACAGATTCTTTGGGTTTTTCTCCCAACAATAATGGTCACCACTGTCATCTAATGTGTCTGATCTAAAGCAGGTAACAGGTAGATGGGAATGACCTGCTGTGCTGTGCACTTTGATACAGAAGTGGTTTTAGATCTTGTGGTAATCTGATCTCCTCAGTGCATAACTTCATATCACATTAACTGTTCTGATAGGAACTTTTTTGGGCATTTATGTTTCTAGTAAAACTTTGTTCATCACAATGTGAAAAGAGTCTTAAGAGTCCACCACTGTTTGTTTCATTAGCGATAGAAGTTGACACACGTTCTTCTCATCATATTCTGTTCAAAGTTCCCAAAACAAATACTGTCTTCTCTCTGTCGTCATTACAGTCTGCTGCAGCCAAAGACTGGAACTATCTGCAAAAAACCACTAAAGCTGAAAACTTGTATCTTCATGTCAGCTTTTAACAACTCTGTTATGGACCTTCTCTCTGATACATGCGGCTGTTTTGGGAACCACAAGCATTCCCTCCCCATTATCTGTCTGCTGTTTACTGTTGCCCCATGCTGATTGTTGTTGTCTTGCTGCTGCTGTTTAGCTCTGCATGTTGAATTAGTGCTTGTGTTTGTTGCTCGTGTTCTGTCGTCGTTTGACACCATGCTTGTGTGCTAGACTGTATGTCATTTCTGTTCTGCTTGCTGTGATTGGGTGGAAGTAGTGGAGGTGTTGGAAATGTTTGGATGTTTGCTGTCATCTTTTTAACTGACAATATGATATTTCTCTATCAGCCCTTACACCCTCCCTTAAGAGGCTTTCCCTTTTGCAAAGTTGCCATTGTATATGTATATGTGTTTTAAATGACTTGCCTGGATAAATACAGGATGAAAAAAATAATAATTCAAAAACTCAGACAGGTCTGTGTCCACAATGAAACTAATAATGAAACATGTTGTTTTGGTAACTGTAATGGGACTATTTTTACAAACTCTTGGTAATTTATTGTATTTATGTGTGTGTGTGTGTGTGTGTGTGTGTGTGTGTGTGTGTGTGTGTGTGTGTGTGTGTGTGTGTGTGTGTGTCCTCAGTGAAGTGTATCAGTCTCTGCAGTAGCTTCCAGCTGCAGCAGTCAGTTCAGTTTCTGTTCAGTCTGACTGAGGGAGGTTTTTGTACGACGCTTTTTCACTGTGTGAACACACCCCCACTGTGATAACTCTGACAGTAGTAAACTGCTGCATCTTCAGTCTGGACTCCACTGATGGTCAGAGTGAAGTCAGAGTTTGATCCACTGCCTGTAAAACGATCTGGAATCCCTGATTGTCGAGTGCTAGCACCGTAAATGAGCAGTTTAGGAGTTTCTCCATCTCTCTGTTGGTACCAGGCTAAATGGTTCCCACCATGAACATTCTGACTGGTCCTACAGCTGATGGAGACGGAGCCTCCCAGAGCAGAGCTCACTGCTCCAGGCTGAGTCACTGTGACCTGGCCTCTGGACTCTGAGGATACAGAGACAAAAACATAAAGCAGCGTCACGGTTTAGTCGGCTTCATTTCAGAGGGACGGATGTTGATAGAGGAGAGGAGTTTGATTCTCTGGACTTTACCTGTGAAGCAGCAGCAGAGGAGAGTCCAGATGAGGACGGAGATCAAAGTCATGTTTTTGATGAGGAGGATTTCTGTGTCTTCTGTTGTCATGAAGGACAGCTGTCAGTCATCCAGTGTTCAACTCTCAGGACTATAAACTCTCCCAGAGCACTGGAGCATGGTGCTGCTGATGCAAAGTGGCTCTCTATGGAAATGCTCTGACTGACTCCAACAGGGACTTGGATTACTCTGATGATGCTGTTCATCAATGGATCAATCACTTTATCAGAGTATTGATTAGGATCTTTCAATAACACTTTGACTTCTTGACAAATCTTTCAAAATGTTCGATTTAGGCTTCCCAGGACCAGCTGGAATATAAAAGAAGTCTTTTATTCCCTATGCCATACAGGCATTGAACAAAGAATAACTGCATTTCTTTTGCAATTTTTTAATATTTGCTATCTTATATTTTTTTATTAGACTTATTTGCTGCCACCTGCCCCTTTGCACTATTTTATATTGTATTTTGTATACTCTGTATGTTCTAAATGATCAACACTGGCCTCTTAACGGCTGGGAGCAGAGAGGCAGGACACATATGCAAACACACAGAGTCAGTGAACTGTAGCTGTCCTCAACATGTCATGCTGTTTCCCCCTCAGTGCTGACAGCATGGACCTACATACAGTGGCAAGAAAAAGTACGTGAAGCTTTTGGAATTCAATGGTTTTCTGAATACATTTGACATAAAATGTGATCTGATCTTCATGTAAGTCAAGGGTAATGACAAATATAATGTGTCTAAAGTAATAACACAACATTTTTTTGAGCTCCCATGTCTTTGTTGAGAACAACTAAAAAAACTGCATCGTGCTTGTGCAAAAAGTACGTGAACCCTTGAGTTAATGACCTCCAAAAAGCTAACTGGAGTCAGCTTTTAGCACACGTGGAGTCTCGTTAAGATAATGAGTTTGGAGGTGTGGACTACAGCTACTTTGACTGATAAAAAGCCCTCAAACTTTTGGAGTTTGCGCTGCACAAGAAGAACACACTTATGTGAGCCATGCCTCGCCAAAAAGAGCTTTCAGAGAATCTATGATCAAGAATTGTTGATTTACATGAAGCTGGCAAGGGTTACACAGTTATTTCAAAGACTTTAGAAATTCATTGTGCAAATTTCAATTTACAAGTTCAGATTTTTTTACAAGCTCTCGTGTTTTTTTTTTTTCAGACTTCAAATTCAGATCACGTGTGTGAATATTTTTTACAAGTGCAAATTTTAGTTTTACAAGTGCAAAGTTTTTCAGACCATGTGTGTGAATATTTTTTACAAGTGCAAATTTTAACATACAAGTTCAGATTTTTTGTTCTGCAAGTTCTCACATCGTATTCTACAAGCTCTCACGTTTTGCACCATATTTACCTTCATATTATTCCATAGCTTGGACTTGGAAGAAGTAACAGACACTATTACTGATTACGTAACATTTTGTAGAGATAACGTGTTAACTCAGAAGTCTATAACTTTGTATCCCAACAATGAATCTAATATTTCCAAGGAAATTAAAGAGTTTTTAGTCCGTAGAAAAATAGCATTTAAAAATGGGGATATTGTGGCAATGAGGAATATCCCAAAAAAACTCAATAGCAAATTATTAAAGGCAAGGAGGAAGGAGAAGGAGACATTTGAACCCCACTGCTCCATTATGAATATGAAAAAAATGTGGGATCCCATGAAATTTAGGACAAACCTGAAAAACCTCTTGAATTAAATAACTTTTATGCAAGGTTTTGATTGGCTGAGTTCTAGTAGGATAAAATAGAGGCTCTAGACTCATTACCTGCACTGAATCCCCCAAAAATCACTATTGACCAGCATGTAGTACAGAGTCTTTTCTCACCCACCTGCCCTAGGAAGGCTGCTGGACCAGACGGCATTTCTGGGTCTCTGCTGAAATGATGCAGCGTAGAGCTGGCAGAGGCCTTGGGTCCAGCACCACCTATTCATTAAAAAGCTGAATGACCTTAATGTCCATCCCTCATTATTAGGTGGTACCACTGGTTTCTACCGAATGGTAAACAGCAGGTCAGTGTTAATGGTACTCTCTCAGAGTGGAGAACTTGAAGCACCGGAGCCCCCCAGGGTTGAGTCAGTTCACCTGTCCTTTTTACCCTTTACACAGATGAGTATAGAAGCTATAATCCCAACAACTATATCATTACATGTTCTGATGATACTGCCATCCTAGCTTTAATAAAAAAGGACAGTAAAAAAAAAAAAGTAAAAAAAGCTTTTAAATAGCAGATAAACTAATGTCTAGGTCAAGAAGGTCTGGGAGGATCTCTTTGGTTTTACTACAATTAAATGATTTACTTAAAGGGATTAGTGTTTTAGGAACCTTGCTGTGTTGTTTGTTCGATAACATCTATGTATGTTTTTCACACACATCTTATCTTATAGTCTTACTGTGTGTGTGTGTGTGTGTGTGTGTGTGTGTGTGTGTGTGTGTGTGTGTGTCCTCAGTGAAGTGTATCAGTCTCTGCAGTAGCTTCCAGCTGCAGCAGTCAGTTCAGTTTCTGTTCAGTCTGACTGAGGGAGGTTTTTGTACGACGCTTTTTCACTGTGTGAACACATCCTGACTGTTGATTTCATGATAACTCTGACAGTAGTAAACTGCTGCATCTTCAGTCTGGACTCCACTGATGGTCAGAGTGAAGTCAGAGTCTGATCCACTGCCTGTAAAACGATCTGGAATCCCTGATTCTTGCTCAGTAGCACGGTAAATGAGCAGTTTAGGAGTTTCTCCATCTCTCTGTTGGTACCAGGCTAAAAAGTCAGAATTATAAACATCCTGACTGGTCCTACAGCTGATGGAGACGGAGCCTCCCAGAGCAGAGCTCACTGCTCCAGGCTGAGTCACTGTGACCTGGCCTCTGGACTCTGAGGATACAGAGACAAAAACATAAAGCAGCGTCACGGTTTAGTCGGCTTCATTTCAGAGGGACGGATGTTGATAGAGGAGAGGAGTTTGATTCTCTGGACTTTACCTGTGAAGCAGCAGCAGAGGAGAGTCCAGATGAGGACGGAGATCAAAGTCATGTTTTTGATGAGGAGGATTTCTGTGTCTTCTGTTGTCATGAAGGACAGCTGTCAGTCATCCAGTGTTCAACTCTCAGGACTATAAACTCTCCCAGAGCACTGGAGCATGGTGCTGCTGATGCAAAGTGGCTCTCTATGGAAATGCTCTGACTGACTCCAACAGGGACTTGGATTACTCTGATGATGCTGTTCATCAATGGATCAATCACTTTATCAGAGTATTGATTAGGATCTTTCAATAACACTTTGACTTCTTGACAAATCTTTCAAAATGTTCGATTTAGGCTTCCCAGGACCAGCTGGAATAATATAAAAGAAGTCTTTTATTTCCTATGCCAAACAGGCATTGAACACAGAATAACTGCATTTCTTTTGCAATTTTTTAATATTTGCTCTCTTGTATTTTTTAATAGACTTATTTGCTGCCACCTGCCCATTTGCACTATTTTATATTGTATTTTGTATACTCTGTATGTTTTAAATGATCAACACTGGCCTCTTAACGGCTGGGAGCAGAGAGGCAGGACACATATGCAAACACACAGAGTCAGTGAACTGTAGCTGTCCTCAACATGTCATGCTGTTTCCCCCTCAGTGCTGACAGCATGGACCTACATACAGTGGCAAGAAAAAGTACGTGAAGCTTTTGGAATTTAATGGTTTTCTGAATACATTTTTCATAAAATGTGATCTGATCTTCATGTAAGTCAAGGGTATTGACAAATATAATATGTCTAAAATAATAACGCAACATTTTTTTGATCTTCCATGTCTTTATTGAGAACACCTAAAAAAACAGCATCGTGCTTGTGTAAAAAGTACATGAACCCTTGAGTTAATGACCTCCAAAAAGCTAATTGGAGTCAGCTTTTAGCACACGTGGAGTCTCGTTAAGATAATGAGTTTGGAGGTGTGGACTACAGCTACTTTGACTGATAAAAAGCCCTCAAACTTTTGGAGTTTGCGCTGCACAAGAAGAACACACTTATGTGAGCCATGCCTCGCCAAAAAGAGCTTTCAGAGAATCTATGATCAAGAATTGTTGATTTACATGAAGCTGGCAAGGGTTACACAGTTATTTCAAAGACTTTAG